>NC_045170.1:22427469-22472469 GCF_900700415.2 Clupea harengus | reverse complement strand
TGGTCGTTGCCTGTTAAGATCGCACAACACGTACTCACTCGGCTCGAGAGACCTCCGCCAAGTTCTGGCCAAGTGCAAAGGACATTTTATGACCATCAGTTCATTCCAATAAACATGTAGACTACATATACATTACATCGCTAGATGACAGTACCATCCAAACCATCAAACAGATTCTGATGCCCTACAGGTTATCAGGAATTAGTTGAAACACACACAAAAAAATTGTGCCATCTACAACCATTCAGCTTAAGCTTTTCTTTATAAAAAAAAAACCAAAGCGTTTATAAAAAAGTGCTGTCTTGAAATGGATACAAATGGTCTCCATAAAGAACCTTTGATCATTTAAGAACATTTAAAAGGTTCTTCAACTGACAACCATGAGAAATCCTTTTTCTTCGGGACTACGCTACCCTGAAACTGATCCCCCATCTTGGCGCTGCTGGTGCGCCGTTCTGATGGCTGAGCAAGAAGGGTTCCTCATAGACGCGGCCTCTCTTGTTCTTCTCGGGGCCCGGCCGACCCGAGGCAGATTTTCCTCTGGGATTTGCCAGTGTTTAGCTCCATTTGTTTTCCCTCCTTGATCCCAGTGGGATTCCCGGCTCCTCCTGAAAGGCAGCCGTCCGTCGGAATGCCTCCTCCGCCGTCGTGCCAGATGGAGACTGTGTGTTACCTAGGCGACGGCTGACACATGGCTCACACCACACGGTTTGGTGTTTGTTGTTCATCAGTTCAGAGAGAGTGTCTTTTTCACGGACACACCACACACACCCACACACACACACACACACACACACAACACACACACACCACCCATCTCCAGATGCCAAAATCTCTCTTGGTCTTTTTCACACTCCAAGCCAAAAACACACTGATGTGATCCAACAATAGTAAATGGGCTTGAAGTGTCCTTCAGAGTGTTTTCAGAGCTTACTGTTGGCCACAACATTTGCACTGAAATCAACTTCAACAGTAGGAATTTTGTTATAAATCAAGCTGAAAAAGCCATTTCATGCCTTTTAAATTGATCAAGAAAGGGGCTCATGAAAACTGGATATGACTGTACCTAAAACACGACGTGTCTTCAATGACAACAAACACAGTGTCAAGAAATCAGAGCGTCAGGCCAAACATCATGTGGTCACCTATAACAATCTGACTCTACAACAGAGCCCCCATCACCTGTTGTATGCCTGTCTAGGCCAATATCAAGTCTGTATGTGAGACTGATCTTCCTTCAGATGGACCTCTGCTTGTGTTATTTCTAGTATTTGATAATAGTAGAGTCTAATAAAACCTGAATAAATGTATAGACACACTTTTAATGCTTTTCAGACAGAAATGTCTGACGGATTTGTACAGGTCTACACAAGCTTCTCGCTACCCAGCAAGAAGCCTGAATGTTATGATCTCCAAGTGTCTCCAAGAGAGCTCTAAAAAGCTCTCTATGAGGCTACAGCATGAGACCTCTCAATATTTCTATGGTTATAGTATTTAGTAGACACGTTGTTCATAGCCACTTATAAAACTTTAAAAAGGCATTACAAAACAGATACAATAAAAACAAAAAAAAGGCAGCAATAGAATTATTCCTAATAATAAGTGATCATAACAACAACAACACCAATAGTAATAATAATACCAAAAATATGATTATAGAATAGGCCTCAATCAACTTAAATAATTAAACCGAAAGGTTTAAAAAGGTGAGTTATTCTCTGATGGGGTCTCAAATATTCTTGAACATTAATTTGGGGTCATATTAGACAAAAATGATCTTACAAACTTAAGCTACTTTTCCACAGTTATTGATTGGTTAAGCGCCCTCAACCCACGCTCTAGGCACTGGCTGAGATGAACCCAACCCATTCTGAAATAAAGTCATTTTTTGTCCCGCCTGAGGAAATCTTCGAGGAAATCTATTTTAGATCTTGAAACTAAAATGGGAGTTCAGGACTGAGTTTGCATTGCGTACTGACTCACAGCATATGATGACTCACTAATTAGTTCCTCTGTTGTGACTTCAATAAACACACTGTCTAATTGGACCAAGCTGCTCTCGCCAGCCCTGCTCCCAAATCAGGCTTCTCCTTCTTATCGAACGGAAGCAAAACCATGCCAAGCAATACAGCAGAGCACAAAAAAACAAGCAAAAAATCTAAATAAAATAGGACAACTTCAAACAGACAGCTTCAACTACAGAGTAAGGGAGAGATCGGTGAGTAACAAGTCAGGAGTGGACACGGTATAATGAGAGCTGGAGAATGACACAGCTGTGCGTGAAAACTCTAAACATCTGACTCAATGGGAGAACTATGGGAGTCTAGTAGCATGAAGCCATTATCTACCGAGGGAAAGAACAGCAAGTGAAAACATCACCTCCTCCGCAGGAAGTTCTTTCTTCCTGTGACTTAAAAAAAAAAAAAAAAAAAAAAGATAGGCATAAGCAACAGGCCTTCGTTTTAAGTCTGATAGTGGTTATGCAGGCGTGCGCACAAACACACACACACACACACACACAGACTTCTCTCTTTCTCTATAAAACAGTTTACACAACTGTGCCCTCATTTCGACTACTCAATATTTAAATAGAGCAAGTTTTGAAACTACATTAAGTTTGATTAGTTTCACATTCTGCCGAGTATTCAAGCCAATTAAAACCACAATCTCTTTCAAACGGCCTTTGAACGAGCAAGTAATGGGGAAATAATCATGTACTAATCATTTTGCTCATCGTAGTCATAATCTTCATCATTATTGTTAGACGAGCCCTTGGGTGCCTCTGTTGCCGGGCGAGAGAGTGTAACTGCAAACTGCAAACTGGAGCACAAGCAAAAGAAGTTGCTGTTGTGCGCTGACACCGAACAGATTCAGGCGATTCATTCCCCGCTGTCCTACTGACTGCAGCGCCCTCTGTGGGCCTCCCATAGGTACAGCCTGTCAGTCAGCCTGTCAGCGTGTGGAATCTCTGGCATGCAGGAGCTTGTCTTCCATTCTGTTTGATGTGTGGGATATATTCATCTCAAAACCGACCCGAAAGGAAGTTGTTCCTCGCTGGCCTGGCCCACCTCCCTGGAAACAACCATCAAATACACCATGGCACCCAGAGCCTCCTGTCTTCCCCCCCCCCCCCCCCTCCCAAACTCTGCAGAAGTTGCTGCGTCATCTCACTTTGACACTTAAGTGCACGACTCGAAAACATTTTCATATGCCACTGCACTTCTGTGCATGTCAGCAGATTAGTAGGCATACAGCATGCCTATTAACCCGCTCGCATCAGCAGAAGTGCAAGGGTATATTTAAATGCTTTTTTTTCTTGTTGTTTTGAGAACTTTTATTTTGTGAGGTCAGCACTAAAAACTATCAACACAAGTTTAGCTACCGCACCTAATGCCACCCCCCGTGGGGCAGAAAGGAGTTGAGCCCTGCTTGCGATAACCCTATCTGGGGTGAGAAGTAAGGGCTGGTGAAGGTGGAGGCGGAGGTGGAGGTGTTGTTGGAGAGAGAGACAGGTTATTTTTATCAGGGCAAGAACACTGGGCCAGCCAGGGATGAAAGGAGCTCACCTTTTAATCCCCTCTGCTCTCCATTTCCTGACAAACCATGATGCTGCTCTCTGTGTGTGTGTGTGTGTGTGTGTATGTGTAAGTGTGTGTGTTTTAAGCGCATGTGTGTGTGTGTATAAGAGTGTGGAGATATTTGTGTAAGCGTATTCAAGCCAATTAAAACAACAATCAGGCCAGGGAACCAACTTCAACTCACAACGGAGCCTCTATAGCTCTGTGCAGTCACACACACACACACACACACACACACACACCTAGTGGTGTGTCACTGATAATGAGTTTCATTGCTCCACTACAAAGGCAAAGAAGACAGTCCAACTCTTCAGGAGCAGTTTATTACTCTCATGAGATTTCCCTCAACAGAACTCCCAATACTTCATTACAACATTCTCCATCTCCATTAAAGTGCGGACAGACATGTAATTACTAAGGGTGGTCTAATTCACAGCACACTTTCAAATGATAGAGTGACTAAACAAACCAACCGCTGTTGTCCAACAATAAAACTTAAGTAATCAATGCATCCTCTAAGACTTTTTTTTTTCTTTTCTTTTCAGAAAACGAAGCAGCAAATGTCGATCAGGACTCACCAAACCAGGGACCCCTGTCCCATTTTCAATCCACTGCCCTGAGTACTTCCGTTGGGTTTTTCCACAACAAGGAAGTTGCCAAAACTACAAACAAAACTCTCAAAAAAACTCAATATTCCAATGGGCCCTATTCCCTATCACCCAGGAGACAAACAAGCACGTGAGTACCTGAAAGGCTCTCCTCTTCAGAAGAAATACCATCCATGCTGAGCGAAACCGGACACGCTGTGCTGTCCGGACACGTAGGTCCTTTCGAGAAAAGGACTCCTCGAGGTGTGAGCGGTTGTGCTCTTCCGACAGGGCAAAGCACAATCAGATAACCCACTGAGTCAACACACGGCCATGAATCACACAACTGAAACCCAGCAACGCTTTTGAAGTGAAGTTGAAGTTGATTTACCGTCGCCCGCTGATTTACACAGCCACACTCTGAGCACAACGGTCTAGTTGCCAAAGGTGAGGCAACAGAAAAATCATCATATCAATCGGTGGAAATCAAGCAAAGTCAAGGCCATTCCAGACAAAGTCATTTGTGTGTGTGTGTGTATGTGTGTGTGTGTATGTGTGTGTGTGTATGTGTGAGTGCACAGCCATGTATGTGTGTACACATCCGTGTCAGTGTTTGTTTGTTTTTGTGTGTGTGTGTGTGTGTGTGCACATGTATGTTTGTTTATTTGTGTGCATGTGTATGGTTGTGGGAGTGTGTGTATTTGTGTATTTGGAGGGATGTAGCATATTCTGTTATCCCACAGGAATGATTTGTGTAGTGAACTAGAGCACTTGAGGTGCGTACACTTCCGGAGCTTGTTAGGACACTGGCTGCGTTTCAATGAACACATCTTAATGAGCATTAATGGAGGCATTAAGTGAGACTTACGTGCAGGACGCGTGCGGCGCTTACCTCGGTTTTCCATCCCAGAGTCCAAACCGCAGTGGCCAGAGGTTCCTGCAGAGAGCAGAGAAGAGTGTTAAGACTCGCTTGCCTGCGCGTGTGCAGTACCACGGCCAGCAGTACCACGGCCAGCAGAACCACGGCCAGCAGAGCCACGGCCAGCAGTGCCACGGCCAGCAGAACCACGGCCAGCAGAACCACGGACAGCAGTACTGTCTTCATCAGCAGATTCAAACGCCACTCGGTGGCTTGCTAGTCACATGACTGCTCGGGGAGAGAGTGTTCCAAGAGTCTCAGTTCAGTTCAGTTCATTTAGAGCTACATCAACACTATGCAGCAATTTGCCAAATTTTGAGGGATGATTTTATAGCCAACTACTTTTGGTATCATCTTCAAATTCATTTTGATAGTATTTGGTCACATGAACGATAGACAAAAACACATGTCGAACCCACAGCCAACAGCCCATGAAAAAAAAAAAAAGAGTTAGCATGTTAGCCAGCTTTTAGCAGTGCCAACTGGGATGTTGGTGATGTGTGTATGGTTCTTAGGTAGTTAACTTGTTTACAAGGGTTCTGCATGCTTTGTAGGTAGTTAGCTCACTAGTTTTAGCCCAAAACTCCTTACTGCTACTTTAACAAGCTCAGAGGCAATCTCTGTCCCTCACCCTCTACAGGCACTAAACCCTCTCTGTTATCCATTCGCAAACCACAGGCAGTCTCCATTTCCTCAGGTCAATCAATGCAACAGTCCTCAGGCCAATGTTTGACACTGCTTACCCAAGGATGTGGGCAGGGAGGAGGGGAGATCGGGTGAGTTAAACACAGTTAAACAGAGCAATAATTAGCCCGGAGACAAGGTTGGTGCTCAAGCCAGCGACAAGCTGTGTTTACCTCACAGACACACACACACACACACACAGTCTGCCTGAGGTGCTCAGAGGGTTGTTCCAAGTCCGAGTCCATATTAAACTGAGGCGAGCATTACATAAACATCTGCCAGCATTTGAACGGCTATAAACTAATTACTCTCCGTCTGGAGGCTTTTGGCTGGCCTGAGTGTGGCTTGGAAGAGAGTGGAACAGGGCTGGAGTGGAGTGGAGGGGAGTGACTGAACGTAAACACTGCAGAGGCCGAGAAAGACTGGATGCCGGGATCAGAGTTGGAATTGACCCTAGAGTTGCATCACACACACTTGTGATTGTGTCACAGCATGGCTCCACCCCGGTTTGTGTGAGTTTCAGACCCTGTGCGTGACTACGGCAAGACATCGATGTGGAACACTATGAAAGGAAGTGAGAATGCAAATAAAATAGGCAAATAGTAAAGAGGCGACGAGAGAGAGCGAAACCCTTAGAAAAATGGAAAGGCACAATCTCAGTTTTGTCGCAAGACCGGGACAATGGCAATCTTCTCACAGTGCAACGTAGGACCAGAGTTTTGGAGAACCGACCAAAGATATCGCCACATTTCTTTCACATTGGTAATGTTTTATCTGGGACAGCCCAAAATCACACAGTGTACACCAGGTTTAAGAAGCGAGACCCTCGCTCCTGCTGGATAATCCCCGACCTCAATTTGGACCACTCCATCAACTACATCACACCTCTGTGTTCCACCGAGAGATTGAATAGAGAGATTTCTTCTTCAATGAGCCACTAGTGTCAGTTACCTGCCGTGCGACGCTTAATCACGGCTCAAGCCAGCTTTGGCAAGGCATCCAAACGGGCCCCGTGGCGCACTTTGAGCTGGGTTAGCTGGAGCTGGGGCATGCGCTCGCTCACTCGCTCGCTCACAGCCGCACCCTAAGAGGGATCAAGGCTGGGCTGTTTTAATCTGTGCAGCTTGGGCTGGGAGTCCATTGGTGAGTCAATCCGTTGCCATGACGACCCAGACGAGGCCTCGCCATTGGCCGACCGGCGGTGGGCGTGCCTCAAGCGGGAAGTGAAGGGAGAGGTTGGTGTGGTATCGGCCTGCACTTTGGAATGTTTCTGTTCAAAGTGTGGAGCAACAAAACAAACGCTGCTCACGCGCTCCAGCCGTTACAGTGCTGAGGGCGTATGCCAGAGCTCAAGGTTGGGAATGTCCTTTATGTTATGGAAAGGGACACGTGAGGCCCTGATGCACGGCAGTGTATGGTCAACACCATCATACCGACACCTTTCCTACAGGTACAAGACGAGACAAGCCAAAATACTTTGGATTGGATTTGTCTGTCTGCCAAGAGCAACATGCCTAACTTGCACTAACAGTGTGGTCACTCGAACATGACACTTTGAGATCTACCCTACTTGACATTGCATAAACCTCACTTACATGAATTATTCGCTTATCCAGGAATCATCAGATTGGGGTTGTGTAACTGCAGGGGTTCTGAGAGCTGACCACAGTAGCCTTGGTTTCTCAAATGTTCAGACTCTCTCCTGACTGGACCTTTTACTGGAAGAAGAAAGAAGACACAATAAGCTACATTCCTAAACCTCCCTTGAAAGTACAGTCCTTCCTACGTCATCAGTACTTCCTTAATCATTAATGTTTTGACACCACACCACATCTTGTATTGAGACTAGGGATGGGCATAATTAATCGACGATCGATTAATTGATCATTAAGAATTTCCTCGATGAAATAATTTTTTCATCGATTAAAACATGTTCTGTTGCGAAGTGTGCGTGTAATTTATTTATTTTAGGGCTGTCAAAGTTAACGCGTTATTCTATGAGATTATTGTGGCGGAGATTAATGCAATCAAATATTTGAACGCAGTTAACGCAACTTTGTTTACTTCCGGTGCGCGTTGACCCATGGCACGAAACCGCCCATTGTCTGCAGTCAGTTAGATTGAAGAGACCGAGACGGTAGTTGAAGATGGAGAGAGCTGAGGGATTGTTGGGCGGAAAGTTTCTGTTTAAGAGGCAAACTGACAGAACAATCGACAAAACTAAAGTTGTATGTAGCATTTGTCAAGCTGAATGTAGCTATCACAGAAGCAGCTCGTGTTTAAGTTATCACCTTAATGCAAAGCACCCGACAGAAAGCAGTCCCAGGTTAGATGGTCGCCAACCACGACTTCTCTAGGAAATTAACTAGACCAGTCCGTGAAAAGGTTACCAACGCTGTAGCAGTTTAGGTTGCGGGTGACTGTCGGCCCATCAACATAGTTGAAGACGGTGGGCTGACTGAGGTGATTCGAATTGCTTCAGGGGACAATTCTTACGATTTACCGTCGAGGGGCACCATTGTGTCTCGCATACATTCCTTGGCTGATGGCGAGAGATCACGAAAAAAATACAATTAAACAACAGTGTCTAAAATACACGCTGTCTGAAGTGATTACTCGTTAATTTATAAGATTTAGTCTTTAGAAGAAAACAAACTTTTAATCACGATGAATCTAGATGAATGAATTTCAAAATGTGAGATTAATTAGTTAGAGAGAAAAAAAAAACGAAGGTCAGTTGTGTTTATGAGCACCGGCTTCTAGCTGTCGGCTCCGCTGCTTAAGAGTACAGCAGCGCATATTTTCAAGTGTAACCATTGAACGGATCCCGTTTAACTGCCACAAGAGTTGTCCATCTTGTAAGTTTAACTGCCGCAAGAGTTGTTCATCTTGTAATAAATATCTCAATGAGGAAACACGCTGTGTTTTTTCTATTTTCACTGCATTTTAATATAGCCTATAAATAGTGAATTTTAATATAAAAATATTAATGATTAATCGAAAATCGATCGTTAATTCTCCCGACGATCGATTAAGACAATTTAATCGAATGCCCATCCCTAATTGAGACACCCTATGAGATGTTGTCACATATGGGATTTTCAAAAGGAGAGAAAATACTTGAGGTGCTGGACGTCTAGAGGCCATTGCTGTAGTCAAAAGTAACATAATTAAGTAACCCTAATTATGGAGAATGAGCCCAAATAACAGGGAGACACGTACAAAGCTCTCAAAACAGGTAAATCATCATCATACACAAGGTGAATTGAGCCCTGGGTTTGTTTGCAGCTAATCTCTCCTCACAAATACCAGACCAATGTTAGACAAAAGCAATTCACCCCATATAAGAATATGGAAAGTCTTTAAAACGTCAGGTCACAGCAATAATCCTGGGCTGCCTGAACCAGTCGGACCACTTTAGAGTGCATGGGGTTGTGTGTACACACAGCCACATAGGCAAACACACAGAGGCACAGCAGCTGGAACAGAGGCGGGGGGGGGAGAGGGCTTGGAGACGGCCCAGACCCAGAGGGCAAGTTCAGACACCTGGGGGGGATTCTAGTGGTTTAATGACAAAACTGGCTGAGTTACCACTCAGTAAGTGGTAAACCTCCTAATAGAAGAGCCCTAAGGCTTCATTCTTCTAGCAAAACAAAGTCGTAGGGCTCTTCTTTTAGGAGGTTTACCACATAAGGTTTGATACTAAACCATGTAGCGTACTTGGAATACCCTCCTGGCCTAGTTACTCACAGAGGTGAACAAACATCAAACGACCTCAGGGAGGAAAAAGAACAAGGGGGAAAAAAATGCAGCCCAGTACTTTGTAACAGCAGCAGGTCTGAAGCATGCCCTTAAATGTAGTTTTTACAGTCCAAAACTAAAATGTTGGTAGACTAAGTTATATAAAAAAACAACTCTGAAAGCATTTAACAATGGTCTTCATTGTCTTTAGGCATTTTATTGCACGTCTTTATATTTTTCTGGACAACAAAACCCTATATGCTACAACATTAACCATAACCAGCAGGCACTCTCTGAACAGCTCCAAGTCTAAACCCTCAGCTGCATTAATCAATAGACAGCCAGAGGCTTGCCTGGAAATCCATAAAGTTTTCTTGGAAGTGCCACTCAAAAAAGCACCCCAAAGGTGTGTCCAACGGTGCTTTTGGCAATGGTTGGTGTGTGTGTGTGTGTGTGTGTGTGTGTGTGCTTTCGCCGATACAGCGCAAGCCTTTTGCAGCGAGGCCGGTGCCTTGTAAGGGAGGTTTAGAGTCGCACAGACACGGCGGCACAAATCCAAATTATTCAGCATAGGAGAGGAGGAGGAGAGGAGTAGGAGAGGATTGAGGAGGAAGAGAAGAGGAGGAAGAGAAGAATGGTTCAGAAGCTGCTTTCCTGCCCAGGGCCGGTGCCGCTCAGATGTCTGCATACTCCGAGCCAGGAACCGGAGCACAGACACAGACACAGACACAGACACAGACGTAGGGGTGCTGACATTTACCCATCCTCAGGGTAAACAGAAAAATCACTAAGCTGCACTTTTAAGGGCCTTTATCAACACAGGGAACTATTTCCAGAACTCAGAGCTTTACGATCAGTTCCACATTAGGGTATCCAGGCCAAATATGGCTCAGCAGATCATTTCATCCTGGTTCAGTTCCAACTCCACAGGTAGTGCTTGGTCCAGGAACTATCAGAGGGGAACAGGTTGAATGCAAGTCTTACAATGAAATAGACTCCATCAAATGCATTGACCATGCCTACCAGCTAGAGATGGGAGGAACAACAAGATTCCCACCCCTAATGGAAACTCATAATTTCTTTAGGACTCTTTAGCCGACAACAAGTTCCTGAACCCCATTCGAAAGGAAATTGCAATGATCATACATACCAGAAAATATCTCTGTGTGGAATACTAAGCTCCTCCGAAAGAACCTGAACCTCAGTGAATAGTATGGACAGTTTCCCGAGTCTCTTCCGGACAGGTCCAGTGCTCTGCCAAAAGCGCAGTGCAGTGCAGTGGAGCCGGAGCCCCTTGAGGCACTAAGTGTAGAGTAGGCTCGATCTTGCCCGGACAGGCAGTGCAGTCAGAATCAACTGGACAGCAGCAGGCCAGCAGATACAGCCTACCTCCCAGTGCCTGCTCCCAGCCTGGCACACTTTAAAAACACTCAACTCGAGCGGTCATGTGACCCTGAACGAGCCAGTGAGGGGCAGAGAGAGGTGCTGCTGGCTGCCATTAATGTACACGTATGAGCATATTACCATACTACTGCAACTCACTCCTCACATTGAAGGCTTGCCAATTGTAAGGCACAAAGTAATGACCAAAACACTTACACACACCGCGACCAAATGTCCTACACACCTTTCATAGAAAACATCAGAACCTGAACGACAGGTTTCTGAAAAATGATCTGTCCACAGCTCAGTGTGGTGAAAGTACATAGCACACCAAAAATCCCTGCAATTAACACCCATATAAATGCACCATAAATTCCAGAACCTACCAAACCAGATAGCAAATCTCGAAGGCTGCGGTCGAATAGTCAAAACAATTACGATCTATGTGCTTTCCTAACCACATCGCCTTGACCTCCAAGGAAAACGTTATGAGGTCAAGAAAAGATGTGAAGAAGAATTCATAAGGACAACTGCGGTGCTAAGAGAATCCGCCTACACTAGGTTACGTATTTATGCAACGGCGGATGTTATTGAGGTGGATCACGTTGATCGTTTGTTTTCCTGAACGGCCACTTAAAATGTTGCTGTCAGACTTGTGGGACAGCATTATCTCCTTTCCTTTCGTAAAGGATGGTTCAGTATACCCTATGCTAAAGGGCTCAAGAAAGGAAGCATTGAAGCACCTGTCTTTAACATTTAGAAAACGACACCAGCTGTTATCATGGCTGCCACTTAGATACTTCCAGGGCATTCCACTCAAGTTAGGAACCTTCCAAAAGAAAAACATACTTTTTGATCGCAGTAATACCAATCTACAAGTGCCAGCTGAGGCCAAACTGTTTTTTTACCTGATTAGTGTCTTTTTTTTCCTTCTCTTGTTCTTCTGGATCTTTTCTCAGGGAGCATTTGCTCAGAGGCTTGCATCGTGCGTGAAAGCACAGCTCTCTCAGTCTACAGCCTACTGGTGTCCATTACAGAATCGCTGTGCTCTGTATCAGTTCCTGTTTGGTCTGAGAGCAGAACTACTATGTGATTCAAGGAGAGGGGGAACGGGAAACAAGAGAGAGATAGAGAGAGAGAATGGGGGTGGGAAAAAGAGAAAAGATTAGAGGGAGAGAAAACAATGAGAGGGGGAGAGACAGATAGATAGACAGATAGATGGAGAGAGAGGGGGAATGAGAGAGAGAGAGAGAGAGAGAGAGCGAGAGAGAGAGAGAGGGAGAGATCAAGGTAAAAAAAGAGAGGGAGCGAGAAAGATAAGTAGAGTGTAGTGTGACCTTAGTAGAGGAGAGCTGAGTGGCTGATTACACTTTGACAGAGTTGCACTGGCTTTGCCCAAGGGTTATTTTCAGTCTTTCTATTGGCATGGAAACGAACTGCACTCAATCACTGACAATGCGTAGAGATGAGAGGTGTCCCCCAGCATATTACGGTCACCATCCCCCCCTAACCCCAGCTCATTAGGGGGGCAGTATGAATTCAATGGAAGGGGTATCCCACAGGAGGGGGTGACCTGGTCAAAACAAGCACTCATTGTGTGGGCCTCACTTTTAAAAAACGTCACTGATGTTGACAAATAGTACAAGGTCAAATCCACTGGCTCCCTTATCAGTTTTCCCAGGTCAAGAGCAAAGCCCTTCCACAACTGATGTCCAGTTTAGACAGACATTTGGTTAATGATCTCCCTTTTACATTGACACTTACAACAATACACACATATCAACTGACTGGAATGGATTAACTAACAGCAACAGGCAAAATCAACAACAAAAGCAACAATAGTGGGAAAGTAATACAATGTTTGGCTCCCTGACATTCACAACTTCCATGTACCTGAGAGAATAGGGTTTTGACAAAACACTACTTTAAACTTAAAGTCTCACAATCACTGGTTACCGTGAAGGCCACAAACCTATGCATGCATATCAACATACAAATCAATATGCATTGGCTGTGAGACCTCCTTCAAAGACTGTGTGTGTTGCTGGTGTAATATGAATACAGAGCCTGAGGAAGTTCATTCCATCAGATCTCCGCGTAAGGTGAGCACGTTTGGACTTGCTGGCCAGGAATGCTGGAGAATGCATGGAGGAGGGTAAAGGCACGACTCTATGACTGGCCCACAGCTTCAGCTATACAGATATAAAATAATTTATATGATCTCACAAATCACATGATATAACAGTAGTGTCTAAATGTTATGTCTAAATACTAAATGTGCCTTAATGCAACATTTTATTTTGTCACAATACATAAACTAAGTCCATGGCTCAATGACACTTTAAGTCACAGTATGGATGCCTGTTAAAAAAGCAACACTTATTTTCTGCGTCTGCAATAGTGAGATAACAGAACAACAAAGACATCCTGCGGACAACCACTTTTACGATAATGTTTTAACTAATACACTTCAGACACTGAAGGATAATCTTCATTTGACAGGATCTCCCTGATCAAAGCGGAGGGGTACCGGGCGGTGGTCCATAAAACGGGGACGAGTTGACATGCAAAGTTGGCAATACTCACTTTGTATCTCACCAACCTGAACATAACGTTACGCTCTCGCTACATAAGGCTTTTACATAAAACTGTATCAATTAGTCACTGATGTAACTTTGCTGTGCTAATCGCCATTCTACTTCCTGATGATACATTTCATTGTTTCCAAATCATCTGACTATCATATCATCTTTGCAGACCCCAGTTACAGGCTACCGTTAAGAGTGTAAGTTGCCTATCTAACTTTCAAGAGTTTATTGAGATTTTCCTCCGATTCTAGATAACAGAATGAGCATTTACCAAAAAGTTCACAGGTCGGAAATACTTGACAGTTACAGTTGACAGGTGGCTAGCTACTTTAGACCTATGACAACGAATACATTGTTAGCATCGCTAATGCCAAACTTGTTGAAACATGCAACAGGTTGCTAGCTGATTAGCAAATTAAGTAATTCAAAGAAAACCAAACAAAAAAGCATTTAACACCACAAACACAATTTATTTAATCATGACTTTTCTACTCACCCTCCACTGAAGTTACTCCTTAGCTAGACTGCTGGAAGCCCATAAACGGAAACACAGGTAGCAGGCTAGCTTGTAAGCTAACGATACTACAAACTCTTCGTGTAGCTAACTAGCATGAGTGGCTAACGTCAGACTTTAAAATGTATCCACTTGACTAACACTCCATGCGACAAACACAAAATTCAAATCAATCTGGGTAGAAAACTTCAGATACAAACTGAGGAAGCTTGACAGAGAGCTTTACCTAACGTCTATTTCTTTACTGGACGGCAGGGGCCAGGCGATACACTTGCTGAAACCATAGCTGAAACTCGAGACAATCGACCAATCTCCGATACTAACGCTTTACCTGCGAAAGATTGGTTCTCGTTAGTGCGCATGCGTACCCTCCAAACAATCGCCCCACCCTCTCCCGTGGTGTTAACTTTGTGTAAATGGACAAGATTACTGTCCTCAAGGGGGGCGACGTACACCTAATCATGTTATGAAAACAGACAATTCGTCTTGTTTACAAGCTCCTTATAGTTACGACAGGTACATGCTGACAAATTCGGTGGAGCAATCGAGGGGGTATTCCAAGTCCGTAGTTTAGTCATAGAAGTTTAATTGACAAGAATTGAAAACGTATTGCTTCTATAGCCTGTTAGTTGGTTTAGTATCAAAACTGGGATTTTATGAATCTTTGATTTTTTTTGGTGGTCAGCTGGTTACGTCTTTAGAGTTGTAAGCCTACATGTAGTGTTTGATAATTTTACATCTTGTTTTTGGATCAGGCGTTTTATTGCATTTGCTTATAAGCCCTGAAATATGTTTTATTGCATTGCAGGGCCTTAGTAAGCCCGTATAAACCCGAAAACAACAAACAATCAACATGTGTGCAACCAGTGTGTTGCATTTGAAGTGTCAATCAGCAGTGCAATGTTTTCAAATGTCAGAAAAAGAGAGAGAGAGAGAGAGATTTTACATCATATCATTCTCTATCATTCACGTATGTGTTTCTTTTGCCATGTTTACCATGTTGCCAGCCAGTTCATGTTTACATTTCAGATTAACATAAATGACAGACAGGCATTTATAGACAGTGTTATATGAATTCTTCTTCTCATTCCCATGGTAATTTTGTTGGCACTTTAATTATATTGTACATTCAAATTGGTAACATATATGGATGTTGTAGTCATATATGTCCTAGTTATTATTTGTAGATGTGAACCAGCATAACAACGGGGTTGCGGAACTGTACCAGAAGGGCAAGAGTGCCCCCTTGCGGTGTATTACCAGATTACAATGTTTTAGAAGGACAAAATTGAAAGCATCAAGGGGGCAATAACTCAAAACACAAGGGGAAGGAAGAACATCTGATATCCCTGCTTACATCTTGTAATCTGGAGATTCAGTCACTCAGGACATGATCAATAATTTACGGTTTGTCAAGTCATGCACAATCATCTAAATGTTCCAAGTTTTGATGATTCTCTACACTGTCATCTAGTGGACTGTTTTTTTTTTTTTTAAGGACGATCTCATTGCTCACCTTGATGGCATGCCATATAGGCAAATCTTACTAGGGCGCTACCCACATAATCAACTGTGCTGCTCATCCCACAAAAGCATGATCGTAACAAGTTGGACATCACTGAAAAAGGTAAATAAACAGGCTTTCCAATGATGTAAAATACAATGCCAATTAGCATTGTAACAACAGAGAAATAATCGACGAAACATAAATTCCAAACTTTTTTTGACAAGTTTTATATGCGTGTGAGTGTGAGTGTGAGTGTGTATGTGTGTGATGGTATGAGTGTGGTGTGGTATGGTGACGCGCAGACTTAACCCCTCACCTTTAGCCCACTAATGAATTATAAAGATAAAACAAGGTCGCATATAAGTTATAGAGTGAAGGAGGAGCTTGGCTGGCCTGGCGTGAATCTTCCAGGCCTGAACCATAATAGAGCCGGCTCTGAACAGTCTTTGTCTGAACACAGCGTGGAGAAAATGCAGATGATAATGCAGTTAGTAGGGCACAGCAGCACATCCATCTCTATGATCGGGCCGTCTATTTCTTTATTGACATCTATTCTCTATCTCCTTCTTAACTTGCTGGGTCATGCTACTCAATAGTTATACAATTGTAGACACACTTCCTGACCTCATAGTAACCCTGAGGTGTAGGTTCTGAAAGAAACCAGCGCTCCTCTCTGACCTCTATTATAATGTTGACCTATCTGGAGGCACCTGGTTCTACCAATCCAAATACTTCCTGGACAGCTATCAAAGCCATGTTGATTTTCAGCATCTGTGTGAGAAGGTAGACGTGCCCTTCTTTATGACACAGGTATGAAATGGTTCAGATACCAATTATAAAATAAAATGAGTGTGTGTGTGTGTGTGTGTGTATGGGTAGGGGGGTGCAGAATTGTGTGGATGCCTGTTTGCGTAATGTAATATATTATCTAGTTTCTGACATTTATTGAGGAGTGTATTGAGAAATATGTGCTCTATCAAGTACAGTGTAATTGCACGCAGTAGAGGGATGAATTACTAATTTGTCTTGAGATTAGGCAGATAGGTGAATGTTGTCACAGGCGGTACTTCTAATGACCTCTAATTCTTCTAATCACCTAATGAATTATAAAGATAAATCAAGATCGCAGATAAGTTATAGAATGGATGAGGAGCTTGGCTGGTCTGGCGTGAATCTTCCAACAGACTTAACCCCTCGTGGAGAAAATGCAGATGACTTAAAGCATACAAGACGAGACGAGACACAGCAGTGAATGAAAGTGTTTGTTGTGTGTGCGCTGATAACTCAGTGTACTAAAGTTCATGGGAAACTTGCTGTACATAAAGGTCGACGGGGGCTATAAAGTACTGGTGCCTTGGGTGTGGAATTAGCCTAGCGTCTGTGCCTTTGAGAAATGCTGAATTAACGGCCTTTGTATTCCTGTGTTTATTGTGAATTGTTACAGTGACTCATTTATCTTTATGATTACCAATAAAAGTGGCTACGGCAGTCTGTTTTCACTTGTGGCTGCAAGGCCAATATTGATCCCGCAAGCCTCGTCCTTTAAAAGAAGTCTACTGTGAGTAAGACGCTTGATTCAGGTATGAAGAGATCCATTAACCCTCAGTGCTCCCTCCTGGTTTAACATTACCTGGAGGGCAGTTGACCCTGAACTCTATCTGGGCCAGAAAGGAAAGTCATAGTTAATCTGTGATTTTGATGTGATGTGCTTAATGTACATTTGTCATTTGTGTGGCCTTTGGCTTCTGGCTGTTCAGTGAGAGGAAAGCTTTCCCATCTTTGCAGAAGGCTTCTTTCTGGCTGTTCAGTGTGATCTTTGAAGAGAAATGCTTCTTTCTGGCTGTTCAGTGTGATCTTTGCAGAGAAATGCTTCTTTCTGGCTGTTCAGTGTGATCTTTGCAGAGAAATGCTTCTTTCTGGCTGTTCAGTGAGATCTTTGCAGAGAAATGCTTCTTTCTGCCTGTTCAGTGAGATCTTTGCAGAGAAATGCTTCTTTCTGGCTGTTCAGTGTGATCTTTGCAGAGGAATCCTTCTTTCTGGCTGTTCAGTGTGATCTTTGCAGAGGAATCCTTCTTTCTGGCTGTTCAGTGAGATCTTTGAAGAGGAATCCTTCTTTCTGGCTGTTCAGTGTGATCTTTGAAGAGGAATCCTTCTTTCTGGCTGTTCAGTGAGATCTTTGCAGAGGAATCCTTCTTTCTGGCTGTTCAGTGTGATCTTTGCAGAGGAATCCTTCTTTCTGGCTGTTCAGTGAGATCTTTGAAGAGGAATCCTTCTTTCTGGCTGTTCAGTGTGATCTTTGAAGAGGAATCCTTCTTTCTGGCTGTTCAGTGTGATCTTTGCAGAGGAATGCTTCTTTGCTCTTTGTTTTGTTCAAGATTGTTATGTGTGACATCAGCAGCTGTTCACCATGCCGACCTTTGAATAAAGTATAGGGTTCCATAGTTCTAGTTCCAAGGTGCCGATGTTCAGTGGGGTGTCTATAGTTTACCCGAGGGGGATGCAGCCACATCAGGACCACACCTGGAAGGGCTTTACCCATGAAGCTGTCGCATGAAGCATAGAGTTTGACAACCGCAACTGAGGTGTCTAGATTCATTTGTCAAAATTGCTTTACCAGGTGCTCTGCCAATTTAACCACAGGCACTCAAAGTATGAACAGAATGTATTTATGTTTTGTGAAAAACAGTGGTTTCCCAGTTAGCACTTTGAAAGTGAAGGGGTTGCCTTTGGGTGGGCACATTTTCCATATCCCCATTCAGTCCTCACTTGGTATGTTCCACATCAGACTTTTATCTTACAGATCTGGTGCCAGACGTTTGCCCTTTCTGCCATCTTTATGCCGATAACAACCCTCGGGTTAATATAGAAATCACTTTTATCACATTTAGAAACAGGGGACAAACATAGGAAATCCACGTCCAAGCTTTTGCAAAAGACGTTTCTATAAATAAGCCCTGAAGTCTCAAAAGCAAAGCCCCAGAGCATTTACAATGGGGAAAAAGTCTAAACTTAAAAATGTCCCTTGGCATTTGGCTCTAAAAATGGCTTTGTTTGAAACATCACAATAGAAGCCAAACTTCTGCCCTCTGTTAAATGGAGGTTTCAGGAAAGCGTTCTTGATTGATGGGCAAGAATTTGGGCTGTCCAAGAAAGCTGCCTTTGACAGCCTATCATAAAACAAATACATAACCTCTCCTCTATGCCAAACGCAGAGCAGAATTTACCTTCAAACTCTGTTATCTAATCTATTTCATCTCAGAGAGCACCGATAAAGCAGTTAGTAGGGCACAGCGGCACATCCATCTCTATGACCTGGTCTTATATTCCTTTGTTGACATCTATTCTCTATCTCCTTCATAACTTGCTGGGTCATGCTACTCAATAGTTATACAATTGTAGGCAAACACTTCCTGACCTCATAGTAACCCTGAGGTGTAGGCTCTGAAAGAAACCAGCTCTCCTCTCTGACCTCCATTATATGTTGACCTATCTGGAGGCACCTGGTTTTACCAATTCAAATACTTCCTGGACAGCTCTCAAAGCCATGTTGATTTTTAGCATCTGTGTGGAAAGGTAGAAGTGCCCTTCTTTATGACACAGGTATGAAATGGTTGAGATACCGATTAGAAAATAAATTGGAAATAACCTTTCCTTCCCCTTGTATTTGTGTATCTGTTTGATCTCTTCCTTATTCCTTATATGTTTATCATGGAGCTATCACACCATTTATAGCTGAAAGTATATCATTTGGCTTCAATTCATTTGTCAATATGCCAGTAGAGAGGTTTGTGACTTAGTTAATGGTCCACTCACCATTGTTTTTAAAGCATTTGAGGATGACATAAAAACTAGTTATCGTCAAAAACATCATTCAAAAAATGTGTGTGTGTTTGAATGATGTTTTTGATGGAAACTAGTTTTTATGTCATCCTCAAATTCTTTTTGATGGTATATAGCCTTGTGAAGGACGGATAAACACACCTGTTGTTCCCACTAGCCTCCCCGCTAATGCACTATATAGTTTTGTAATCTGAGTCTGGAACTGAACATGCTAGTATAACTTTTACTGGCCAGCATTGTAAAAAGAACACTAAACCATTTTGCAAGCTAGCCATCTTCTCTCAGTGTCATCTGTGCTGTTGTTGATGTATGCAAGTCAAGTACATTGTCTTTCATTAAGTAAGTTTGCTAGTTTTAGATGAAAACTCCTTACTGCCGTCTTAGGTGGTATCAATCCTTCTATAATTTTGTCATTGTTTCGAAGGATGGCACATTAAAGCTCATTCTCATCAACCAGTCAAAAACGTGTTGAGATGGGACATGTCCATTTTATTTTTAGTCTGTGTGTTGAGTGTGTGTGTCTTTGTATATCATTTTCTTGTGAAAAAAACCTCACCACCATACACAAGTCCTAAGCTCAAGGAAAGCTTCCTTCATTACCTGTCCTTACCGAGCCCTTCAGGCCTCGATGCAGTGCAAAGTTGTCCGCTGTTTCTGCAGTCTTTCCTCTTTCCTCATTGGTGAAGGATGTTGTCAGCACCGAGGATGCCCACACTATGGGAACTGCATAGCTCAATGAGTAAACAACACATTCTTTTGGGTCACTGTGAACAATTGAGATTAATCTCCACTTCAAAACTGCCTGTGCCCTCATTGTCCTTACTCTGAGAATCATGCATTTCATGTACAGTTGTTTGGCAAAATGGCATTCTGTGATGACTGTGTTTGTGGATATTTGTAATATGACCACCTCATTATCAAAGTTATTTTGACTTTCAACATTGGTATGAAGGTGGAAACACCTGTTTGCTTGCAGAATAGTCTAGAAAACATTTAGGTCAGATGGCATTTAAAATGAATCATCTTTCATCAGAATTTTTTCATATCTTTTTATCTCTTTCTTCCTACTGTAAAACTGTCAGCCTTCAACAAACACAAATAGCCATTAAACTTTGCCACAACTTAAATGAAGAGGGCTGTGACCTATTTCTGAACACACGAGTTGATGGTGAGAGTATTCTTACATTAGTAGATTGTAGCATTGTTCAGTAAGTTAATTGTAAGAGTATTCTTTAATTAGAATTTTTGGTCAGTATTCTTGGTCAGTTCAGAAATATATTGCCTGGAAAGCACACATTCAAGACAGGAAAGTGAAAAATAAGGAGCATCAGAGTATCAGTAGTAGAAATGCACCTATTGTTTGAACTCCAGTGCAGAGATATTAATCAAATAGTGTTTGTTTCCTCCTGCCACTGATTCTGCGCGTGTTTATTTGAGGTTCCATGTTGGCCGTCTGCCAAGCTTTTTAAGGAAAACACGTGCAAGGGCAGAATCATTGTTGTATCCATCAACTCAGTTCACACACGGTAACTGGCTGGAAGATGGAGGAAAATGTGAGGTTCAGTCTGACAGACAGTTATATTGTCAAAAATGTATGGAGTCCTGGTGAAGTCCTGGTGAGAGCACTTTTCACACTGCTGTTCAATGACCTGTTCATATGAGAGCACTGCCATGGTATAATAATAATATGCTCTGACTAAGAAACATCTTACTAGTCACCTTTTCTCACCATACAAGAGTCCATACTCCAAGGAATCCTAACCTAGGTTTACCACTCACGCTGAGATAGCCTACCCAGGTTTATCTCCAAACCATGGACTTGGGATACCCCACGCATGTAATTGTATCATTACAAGACCAGAGGTGCGTTCAAATTAGCAAAGCAAACGAAACGTTTACAAACTTTGTCAAACACTTTCGTTTGCCTTGCATTTGCGAACACACGCAACAGTCTGAGGAAGTAGTTATCGGCGAACGTACATGGACACTGAAGTAAGGGTCATCGTTTGAATGAAAAAAAACTTGGAATGTTTACACAAAGGCGTTCAAATTTTGAACTTTGATATTTTGAAATCTGGAAATTTCAACGCACCTCAAATTCCCTCCCCCCTCTGGCCTGAGCATTGTTTTGTTGTGACAGCCAACATGACCTTGGTACCAGGCAGGGCTTTGCTATTTGTGGTTATCACACTATCATCAAAGACACTGCCACTATTGTTTAACAGCCTCACATTTTCCCTCTTGATTGTCTGCTGATGATTTTATGATCTTCTTATTGTTATTCTGCATTGTGCAGTTGATGGCTCAAATACGCTTGATGAAGAATTACTTTAAAAAACATTTATCAATATGTACCATTATCAAGGAAGGGGAAATGCTGAGTTTCCAAGAAATAAAAGATATTTTTGGTATAAGGAACGCAGAATTGTTCAGATATCTACAGATACTATTGGGAGGGACTATTATGAAAAAAAAAAAAAAAAAGAAGGATGGGGAGGTTCATCCCCTCATCAAGATTCTTGTGACGTCCTACTGTAGAGAAATACCTAAGGCAATATGAAATGTGGAAATGTCACCAGACCACCACACAATCTCAAAAGTGGAGAGAGTTTGCCTGGGAAAATCAGATCCGCTACTTTATCATCCCCCTAATTACAAGTTAACAGTTTTCAACTCAGTTCTCCACTCATGCTAGAGACAATGTAGTGATATGTCACCAAACAAAAACAAACTGGAATTGAAAGAAGTTATTTGCTAGGAACTGGGGAAAATGGCTACAAAATGAAACATATATGTAGACATGACTGGATAATAAAATTAAATAGAATATAAATACAAATGATATTATATATTAAAGGGCCCATATAATCATAATATGGCCCCTGTAAAGTCTCCTCCTGTTAAAGGCCAGGTTCACCCCATCCCCTTGTATTACTTTTTTCTTTTTTTTCTTTTTTTTTAATTAATTTCTTTATGTTTACTTATTTCCCCATGTGTGTTTTTACCATATTCCTGTTATTGTCTGTACAATATGTTTGTGTGTCTTGGCAAAATGGCATTAAAAAAAAAAAAAAAAAAAGATCCATGCTTGGTGATACGATAGGTACTT
Source organism: Clupea harengus (assembly GCF_900700415.2). Taxonomy (NCBI): domain Eukaryota; kingdom Metazoa; phylum Chordata; class Actinopteri; order Clupeiformes; family Clupeidae; genus Clupea; species Clupea harengus. Next base: position 22,450,019 of record NC_045170.1, on the reverse strand, counting down.
CAACTAGGTAGTTCTACACTTAAGTTAACAATTGCATTTCAGTACGCATTTAAATCACTGATTTAGTAGATTATAGTACTCAATGAAGAAAACAATTCCATATGGGTCTATCACATGCTTGCTTGATTTCCACTGCTTGTTCTGAATGTCTAGGATGTACAATCATCATGCTAATGTTTCCTATGGCTCAACTTTTAAAGAACATCTGACTCATGGGCTTTATCCCCACACATACTGATAAACGATATTCTCTACCTGTACTTAAAGTCCTTTGCATGAAAGTGTCTACTGAATGAGAACATGTTAATCTCGCATGGCTCTTAATGTGAACTGGGGATGAGCAGCCAGTCATGCTGACCTTTGTTATAAGAGCCAGTCAGTCCAGAGACACGCCAGTCAAACATGGTCGTCTACCATAAGCCCCCGCAGTCACCCCCGTCACATCCGTCACATGTTTACTCTTTCTGACCCCTCCGCGTTATTGGACGCCCACTCAGGTGCAGATAAAATGTGACTCTTAAAGGGAAACAGAGACAAGGGGGGGGACAAAAAAAGAATTATTTCAGTACAAGGACACAACTTTGGTTCTAAATTTAGAACAAAAGAATACGTTTGTGCCACAATAGTTTCCACATCTTACGTGGGCTCTGGAAACACCAGAACAGAAACAATAGAGGCCGTCGCCATGGAAATAATGTGTGCTTGTATCTCTGACACCAGTTCAAAACTCTCCTGATAACCTACCAGGATGGGTGTCAAGGGCAGTGATGAGTGGACCGGAGCTCTCAGTCAGACCTTCCAGGGTGTGCCGACTCCCACAAATCCACCTGACATGACTTCATCTGATAGGCAGATGTGGTTGATATGGGCGACAATGAAGACCCTGTGTCCATAGCCACCCACTGAAGTCTATCTCATTTAATGCTCCAGTGACTGTCATCATTGTGCACACTTACTCTCACCGCAAAGTAAATCTCACCAATTCAATCTTCTTTCACTGTCAGACACACATAAATGATCTGATTGGTCATATCAAAGTTATACACGTCATGCCTTTTAGGACACATCAGTCAGGACTCACCTAAACATGACAGAATCGGGATGTTCGGGATGAAGATAAGCTCTGTGTCTTCATGTCTGTGCTGTGGCTGAAAGCATCCAGCTAAATAATGAAGAATAAACAGACACAGACACAGTGCTGAATGTTTTACATCATCACCCTTGAGGGATAACAACAGTGCCGTCATGATATTTTAGTAGAGAGGTTTGTCATGAGTAAATAAGGACACATATAGAACACATAGTCTCTAGAGTGAGAGTGGCTGACCAGGCACAGGTCCACTTCTAAATGAGCTCCTACAGCATCCAGGCTGCCCTGAGGAGAATAAAGAAGAATAGCAGAATGACAAGAACACCGCATTCATCAGATACCCTGGGTTAAAGAAGCACCAGTGAGGTATATGGGTTCCCTGTACTGCACCAATCAAAGTGTCTGCTCAATTGGACAGAATGAAAGAAGGAGAGAAACAATGGAATCAAATCAAATCAAATGGAAACAATGGAATATCAGAGGTGATGAGACGCTTGTGCTGGCCAGGTGTGAAGGCGTATCAAGCCTCATTGTCTGTGATGGGATGGAACAGCTCGAATTGAATCTGCCAAATGCAGATAGTTTCTTACGTAGGGTGTAACCAAATGAAGCAATCTTACTCACACATCAATGCGCACACACACATACGAAAACACACACACGTACAGACTCACACACACGTGCCTCCTGCATTTTTGGAGTGTCACAGTAAGGGAGCTCTCATATGTACGTGCAGGCAGGGCTGTCCCATGGACACAGGCAGAGATGGCACACCGTGATAGCAGAACTGAGGAGGACACTGAGCACAGCGGTTAGCTTAGCGAGGGCAGCAGGTACACCTGAAGCTGGCACGTAGCACCAGGGTATGCTAACGTCACGGCAAAAAAGCACTTCTTGTACGCTTCTGGTCATAGTGGTGCCATGTCATAGTGGTGCCATCATTCCTTTTATTTCAAGTCTAAACTGCCATGTTTAGGGCTGTAGTGTCTAGCATATTGAAGACATCAGTGTCTGGTTGCATTTCTCACATAAAAAGGGAATCAGACATTTCTCTTAACTTTCATTCAAATCTTAAAATGTAATCATGTAATCTTCTCAAAAAAACTATGGCATCATTGTGGTTAAGTGCTGTAAGCTATTTGGCATAGATAACTTCGAAACATATTTTGGCTTTTTGAAGTACAACTTGAACAACAGAAAGTGACTCGAGTGCTGTCATACTGTCAAATAGTTTCAACAAATTTGCTGTCACACGTTAACAGGTGAACTTGGTATATGAGCCCCTGGGGATGTTTGCACTTTTTTATGAGGGTGAAAAAGAGACATGAGTTCATAACACACACACACACTCACACACACACACTCCAAAGAACTCCTCTCGCCTTTTCAGCGCAATGATTTAGCAGTCTGCGGTGAGGCTCAGACAGACTAATTGTGGTAAGATTGTGACTCATTCGGATGGAATTAATCCAGGTTTCACTCAGCGGGGGGTGGGGGTGGGTGGGAGTGGGGGGCTGAGATCACACGGTGGAGTGCACAGGGATTAGGGCCTTTTATAGTTTAGTCACCAAGACCAAGATAGTCTCATCCCAACACGGTCGTGTCCCAGAAGCTTTACCATCGCGGTCTCAAGCTCGATGCGATCTTAGAAAACCACAAAAACACAGTTGCTGACTCACTGACCTTACCGCTTGACGGTTGCCATTGAGAAGAGTGTGTGTGTGTTTTTCTTCCCCTCACGTTTTTCTTCCCCTTGCCAAGCGCCGTGCCCTGCTCAGGGAGGGTCCCTGAGCACCGATACATTCCAGCACTGAAGATAAGAGCTTGTGGTCCTCGTGCCATGTGAGTCTGATTAGGGCCCTGCACTGTGACCTCCACCCTCCATGGCAACCCAGACAGACCTCTATGTCCTCCACCCTCCATGGCAACCCAGACGGACCTCTCGGTCCACCTTATTTCCTGAAGTTTTTTTATATATGTGTGTATGTGGGGTTGAAGGGTGTGTGCGAGTGTGTGTTTGTGGGACGCAGGGGTCTCTGTCTTCTGGAGGATGTAGGGTGTGTGTGCGTGTGTGTGTGTGTGCGTGTGTGTGTTGAGGTGGGGGGTCCCTATCTTAAGGCCAGTGGTACATCATGGAAAATGATTTAAAAAAGGTTGTTAAGGTTGTCAGGAGCAAGAACAGGAACTGACACGGGACCCATATTTAGAGGTGCTGAACGTTCTGCTAAATGTCAGATTGCCACATAGGAAAACAGAACAATGACCTCAGCGGGGACTATGCCATGGGGATCCATGAGGAACGCAACTTGAGGGCCTTTTTGGGGACAAACTCATGTTTTTTTCCAGTGCAACATGCAGCAACCAAGGAACGTGTAGTTACTGACGGATTTTTACTTTAAACGTTAAAAGCATCAGTTGTAATGGACTGTAGTAATGAACATAGTATAAATGACTTTGGACAGCTAAGCCAAAGATGGCAACAAAAGAAAAGAAAATGTGTCAGATGAGAGAATTCTCTGATGATGCTCCCATTTATGATGTATTATGTTCATTGCTTTTAAGCTGTTGCATACTGAATCCTCCATTTACTCTGTTCACAGTCACAACCTGTCTGCTCATCAGGTATCACGGTTGTCTGATAACAGTCTGAACAGGTGCTAAATGTTGGACTAAACACAATTCCACTGTCAGAGATGTTCTCCTCTCTTTCAGAGCATCAGCAGTTGGTGTATCTCTTAACGTTTAGTCACCATGATGTCATCTCAGCTTTCCGTCAACCAAAAAATCGTTACAAAATCCACCATCTATAAATAGAACGTTAAATACGTGGATTAACATTTTTCCATGACAGTTTGGATGAATTCCCCACACCCATGGACCAAGAGGAGCAGTTGCACTTTAGTCTCCGATGAGCTGAGTCATGCACCAATAGCTCATCGGTATGAGTGTGGCCCGAAGCTGAAAGAACAATAAACACAAAGAATCAGAAGCACAAAACAATAAAAAACATGGGTGAGACTTTCCTTAATGGAAAAAAACCATTATGGAGGATTTGGGTGGATCGTTAAGAATGGCTTTATTATGGATGAAAAAACAAATACTAGCAGCCATTTGTCAGTTGTCTGTGAACTACCATTGACCTTACACTTACCGTAACTCTAAGCAAATTTATACCTGTTTTGCATCCTCATTGTGAGCATTGCGACTGTCAGCAGTCAGATTGAGTTATCAGATGGTTTAAGTTATTTATGAACCGGGTGATGACTCAAGCTCGAGGGAAATTATAAAGGACCTCAAATAATACTTTAAATAAATGTCACCATCCAGTTCTAAAATGACGAACAATGTTTCTCTTTTCTATTTGTCTTTTTAAAAAAAATCCTTCATCTCGCGGTTCTTGTCTAAGTTTAAAGAGAACCTTTACAAAGTAAATGCCAAGTTGTTTTAAAAATAGGACGGCGAGTTAAAAGCCGCCCTGTTTTCAGGAGAGTCGGCGTGAGATGAGATCTCTACCAAATTCTGGCATTGGACTGACGCGGAAGATGCCACCACTGAGGAGGCATCGATATCATCTGCCAACACTGACATCACCTCATCAGAAGTTGGCAGAGACTGAGGCAGAGGTACTGCGAGGGTTGATGGGAGATTTGGCATATGCGGGCACTCTGGCGACCCTGGCTTCACAACAGGATTTGGTGACATCACAGAGGTCACTAAGGTAACTGGGCTGCATTCTCCATAGAGATGGAATGTTTTAACTTAACATCTTCAGCCAGTTGACATCTTTCAGTAAGACAAAGGTGCTATAGGGATAGGCAACAGTCCACTTCCACCAGGTGAATCATGGGATCTTTGATGGTTTTCCCAGCAACACATAAATAGTAAAAGGCTTTGACGAAGAGCATCTGAGCACGGACACATTCTCTTATACATATTCGTCTTCTCCCTCACAAAACACGATGACAGCGGTACACTTTCCGAAGCGACTGTGCAAACAGAGAGAGCGTATTTGAAGTCAAATAAGCACACAAAAATGTTCCCCCTTCATTGTAATGTATTGTATCATCGGGTGCCTGCGCATACCTTTGGGGGTGGCGGGGAGAGCCTTTGAGACATTGACGGCTAATCTCGCTGCTATTTTTCCAGCCTCCCCACCCTGTGGCCTTTAGTGAAGTTGGAGGAGGCTTTTCCATATTTGGCAGTGCAAACGCCCACCAGTCTGTTACTTGTTCCTGACAAGAGCCCTGAAAAAAAAACATTCCTGTCATTGCATGCCAGGTTTCTGATCACTGGTGCAAATGTTAATTATTATGGTCTCAGTGGGGAAAGAGGAACATTGGAGCAGAACGCTTTGTGGATACGGATGTGTATTAGTCCTAAATCAAATGTACCATTAGGCTAAATATAAGAGAGACTTCCTTCATTCATGTCGCAGTGATAATTTAGGTCAAAGGGCTTAACCGGTTATTTGAAATGATTAACTTGAAGGAAGTGAGATGGAGAAAGTGATAGTGAAGACAGAGAAGGGACAGTCTTCTATATTGGTGACATCCTGGCGGTGCTATCAAGGTTGCCGTCATTGTTAGTTAGTGCACCTGCACCAAGACATTTCCAATCTGGGGAAAACCCCTTCGCCACCCAACAATGAGTAGAATGTCTTCTTCTGATCGGGCGTCTTGATGTGGCTCTTCCAGGAATTCTCAGGATTTCAGTTTCTGTTTTTCTTTTCATCGTCTTGTCAGTTTAAGGTGTGCTGTGAAAACACAATGATGACCGAGGAGCCGAAAATCAGTGAATACCATACAAATACTGAATGCAGTGATATCGGATCACATGTTTCTTTAAAGATCAATGATCAATAAACTCCCGTGCCCATGTCCCCACCTACACAAGTGGCACCTGTCAGAATGAGTTATGACCCTGCAAAGCTGCTGATGCATTGAAAGCTTTCTCAAACACGCAAACTGTCAATAAGTAACGGAGTCCAGTCTCCCAGGGGGGTTTCTTGTCACGCAAGTTTCGCATCAGTTCATCATCAAAGTGTACAAAAGTAAATATTGCCACTGGATTCTAGTATAATGATCACATTTATAGCGAATTTACACATAAACACTAATCCAAACCAATCCAGTGAACCAATCAGGTTTTTCTTTTTTTTAAAAGGTCTTGTCCTCTCTCGGAGGTACCTGCGACCTTAACACAGCTTATGTCATGACCTGTACTTTGAGATGGGTTGGGGCTGGGGGGTGGGGGTGGTGGCAGTCTTCAAATAAGAGTCTAAGGGGGAGAGGCAACTTGGGGAAAATGTACCATACCAAAAAAACACAAGCTCATTCTCCTGTCCTCCGCCCCCCCTCCCTTGTTATTGATACCCCCTATCTCCCCTTTTGTTCCAAGCATCTGGGATTCTGGAATGTTCCACACCATTCCCCTTCCTGCCGTGTGCCAGTGCTACGGCACCTCAAAGGCTCCCAGACACAACAAAAACAGCACAGCAGACTCCTATACTCACACACACACACACACACACACACTCTCTCTCTCTCTCTCTCTCTCTCAAAGGCTCCCAGACACACCACAAACACAGCCAACTCCTGCGCTCGTTGCCCGAGTGCTGAGCATGTAGGAGAAACAACAGCCAAGTGGATGTACAATGCATGTGTTTGTGTGTGTGTGTGTGTGTTTGTGTGTGTGTGTGTGTGTGTGTGTGTGTGTGTTTGTGTGTGTGTTTGTGTGTGTGTGTGTGTGTATGCGTGTGTGTGTGTGTGTGTGTGTGTGTGTGTGTGTGTGTGTGTGTGTGTGTGAGTGTATATGAGTGAGACGGTGTTATATTGGCCCTATTTGTATGTGAAAAAGTCTTGAGGATGTGAATGTTTTTTTGTGTACATATGTGAGTGTATGTGCGTTGGAGTGGATGTTTATATATATATATGTATGTATGTGTGTATGTATGTATGTATGTATGTATGTATGAATGTATGTGTGTGTGTGTGCGTCTGTAAGTGTGTTTACGTGCGTCCCATGTGTTTATGAGGCGTCAAGTGTAACAGACCTTATTTCGTATACCAAACACATTCTGTGATATCACACGCAAAACCATGTAACACTGCAATGAGTTCTGTCCACGAAAAACACAAATGTGTTAGCATTGCGTTCACTTACGAGAGCACATTCTTTTGTGCACAGAAAACAAAATGGATAATTCATGCCATACACTGAATTAACTGTTGCACTTTTTATCTTGTGGACAAAAGGCTGAATGCACTTGTTACTTTGTGGACAAATGTAACATATTTTTTTGGTAAAAAGGTATTTCTGTCCATGCAATAGATACCCTACACCAGGGGTTCTCAAACTTTTGTAAGCTGGGCCCCCCCAAAGCTGGTTAGGGGTAGTTGGGGCCCCCCCAGCGCGCGGCCCGCCGCCACCGCCCTCAACTACACCACCATATATAGATAGATAGATAGATAGATAGATAGCATATTGTTATTGATAGGCCTGACATGTCAAGGTTAGGCTATTGTTAGGCCCATACAGATAATTATTATAACTATTTATTATTATTATTATTATTGTTATTATTATTATCAGTAATAGTAGGCCTATTAGTAGGCTATTCATTATTATCACCATCATTATGTTATTATTATTATAATTAATGATTATCGACCAATTATTATTATTGTATTATTATCATAATAATAATTAGTGTTATTATTGCTATCATTTGGATACTGTTATTATTATGGGCCTCTTGTGATCTTTACAAAAAAATCCTACAGGTCTGTCAATGTGAGACATAAGCCTGCTTTGCACTGCAAAGGTCCTCAAATCTTGGGGCAATGTTTGACAAACATATCCTCAGGTCATCCTCGATCTGTGCGCGGTTGCGGTATTTAGTTTTGAGCGCAGTCAGTCTTGAAAAGCCTGCCTGGCACAAATATGTCGACGCGAAAAGGAGGGGCATTTTTAAGGCAAAGCTGATCATTGCTATCCAGAATGACGAAATAGGGGAGATGCTTAAGTCTACTGTCACTCTTCAGCTGCTCTTTCATGTCTATTGACAGCTCGTCTGCTGAGCAGAGAAATGGATCTCGAACTTAGGCGAATGAACGGTAGTCCTCTTTGAAATAGGACCCAAACTGATTTCTGATATTCGGCGTGATACAGTGTCATTTGACATAGGTATTGCGCTGAGTTTAGCTCCTATTCTACACGTCTTGCGCGGCCGGCAAAATCAGTGTTTCGGAAATTGTATGGGGTCGGCCAAGCTTAGCGATTCTATGAGCAACTACATAAGATGCCTGCATACACTGCTTGGAGATGGTGGTTCGTTGTTGCTGGAGGCCATCACGTTCATGTTTAAAGAAGTCCACAGGCTTCTCTTTCTGACTTTTACGAATCAGAAACGTGTCCATAGTTGTGTTTGTTTGCTGATACAGTGTGTGTGAAGTTAATAAAGTTCTAATTTCAACGTCGTGTGTGGGTGTGAACGACACGAATAATGGATATGGATAAGGCTGTGCTAGGCAATGATTCCTAACAAAACTAACTGTACACAATGTAGACAGGGACAGCAAAAAATAGTATTCAAGTGCTGGTGTTTTATTTGTTGCAACACGGTGGATGATACAAAAATGTAAAGGTAGGTGTTAAGGAGAAAAGGGCTAGCTGCAGTTGGAAGAAGGTAGCTAGCTAGGCTAGCTCTCGGGCTACGAGCTTTTTCAAAAGACTGTGGAGCAAATTAATCCTTAGAATAGGCTACGAATAGACCCACTGCAAGCGCAGTAAGGTATTACTAAGGAAGGAGTGAATCTTTTAAAAGACTGTTTATAAAGCAATGAATATCTGAATGATACAGGAAACAAGAGAAATTGAACAAACTCTGCAGAGTGTCGTCTCAGGGTGAGCGCTTACCAATGCCTGCGTTTTTTTTTTTATACTCGGAAACTTATGTGCAACTCGCGTTCAAATGATAAAACTCCGTTTTGATTGGTGGATCAGGAGCAAAACCGTATTTGATTTGTTTGGGTCAGTCCAGCCCCTTGCATTTCGCCACTGAGGGAGCTTTCACTAACCAGTGACAGGTCGGCGGTAGTTCATTTTTTTCTCCGTCTGTGACATCGCGCCCCCCCTGGAGAGTGTTCGCGCCCCCCCAGGGGGGCGCGCCCCCCACTTTGAGAACCACTGCCCTACACCATCAAATGCTCATTTTGTCCAAATAACAGTTCTGCTATTTTACGTTAAGTATTGTGGCGTGCAAGGGGTTAGTGTGCTTCCGTGTATGTAACCTCGTGCTGATTGCCAGGCTTGCACCGGTGCGGGGGGCGACCGGGTCCGATCGTCTCTCCATTGTCCCACAGACTTTTGTGTGGTTGCTGGGTACAGCAACTCACCATGTATACAATAGCTTGTGTATGGCTTGTGTTTAATTCATGTAGACGGTGTTCGGTTCTGGAATAATGTGATTATTATGCTTTCCCTTTTGTAACTTTTTCGTCTATGTTTCATTGATGTTTGATACTTTAGTCTAGCCACTCTTCGGTTAGCACCTCTGTCACCATTACTGACTGTGACATGCCAGAGCATAAGACCTACCTGCTGTGTTGTAGTTCAGTGTGTATTATTTGGCCAGGGTTGTGCGATGTATGGGGCATGGGACCTACCTTTAAGCCTGAGATCTCTGTGTCTGCCTCCATTCTTCTGGGCTACACATAACAGTTCTGCTATTCTATGAAAGGTATTGCAGCATGCAGGGGGATAGTGTGCATCCATGTGTGTAATAATTTGCCCCATAATGCCGTTATTAACAGCATGATTTACACAAAACATCTTGGGTCTGATACATTCCATGAGTCAGCAGGTTACAGAATGTGTTTAGTCCACGTAAGCAAACATACAAAGAACTTTCGTAGACTTTTGAAGCCTCCGGCCTTTGCTTTCGTGGAGAGAATGCAACCTGTAACCTGCTGACTCACGGAATGTATGGACCAAGGTCCTTTCATGCACATCATACTTTCAGTAACATAGCCTTCGGACATCATTCCTTTGGTTCCATGTCTTTGAAAGGTCAAGCAGCCTTTGCCTTCCTGGACGGAATTCCTTCTGTAACTTCCTGTCTGGACCAAAGACCTTTTGTGCACATCATTGTTTCCTTAATATGTCCTAACTACTGTGTGGACAAAATGAATATAGAATTACCTAGGATATCTATTACGTGGGCAGAATTACTTTTGTCTACACAAACTACTGGACACACTACTAACACGTTTTGTTTCTTGGACAAAAGGCATTATGAATACCTGTTGCAACACCGAACGCGTTCTGCATGCGAAACCAGGTCTGTTCCACTTGGTGCTCCATATGCCTTTGCATGTGTAAGGGTGTTGTACCACGCTGAGATGGAAAGAGCATGGCTTGTTTGTCTGGGCTGAGATTGTGGCCTTGAGGAAGTGGCCTGTTCCTGAGATGGAGCCACGGAGAGAGGGCCAGAGAGCACCAGGACAATAGACATGAAAGCACCCCCATCCATCCACCATGGGGCCACAGCACGCGCTGCGCTGCACTCCCCTCACATCAATCACATTCCTCACAGCGGAGGAAAGCGACTGGAGACAGACTGGCAGACATAATTCGCCAGCTCACTGTACTTCACTGACTTCACTGTATTACTGTACTTGCAGAGACATAATGGACATATTATCATTGCTGCTGCTGTTCTTGTTATCATTATATCCCTATCATAATACATATCACTAGTATTACATAATATAATGGATGAACGAATGGTAAAGGAACCGTAAACAACACATGAATGAACTTAAACCAAAGTTATAATTATTTACTGTATGACATACTCTGCACTTAAACTCTCAAATACTTCCATCAGAGTGGAGGAACCGAACTGGAGACAGAGTAGCAGACATAAAACACTTTCTCAGTATACTTATGGAGACAAACACGATCCACTACATTACTGTACATGTGAAGGCAGATATACTTAACTGTCTCACTATAGATCCAGAGACAGACTTACTATAATGAACATATCATCGTTGTTATTGTGACTTTAATATGTTGTTGTTATTGTGACTTTAATATGGTATCATACATGCTGAACCTTCATGTCTGGTTGTTTATTTAGCAGATAGTTTCAGCCAAATTGATTTGTAGATCAGTACATGTGCTCTCTAAGAATCAAACCCATTACTTTATTGTCATTAAATCCCATTTGGTGTGTTATTAAAACATGGCTCTACACATTGACCCTTGGGGGAAATGAACGGGACTGTTGCAGCAAGGTGCTCAATGTCTGCTTCCTCATCGTGCTCTAACTGGATACGGCTGGCTCACACGCTCCTTGGCTCCCTGAGCAGGTGGAACTGGCCAACGTCATCCTCTCTGTTTCAGCGCCAGAGTAGATGAGGGCGTTTCTGATGCACAACAGGAAGTCAGGAAGTCAGGAAGTCTTCCCCATGTGGCTTCCCCATGACGCCGACAGCACCTCCATGTCAGGGCCGTGTACCAATGGGCACAAGTAATATCGAAGTGGAAAGACACACACACGTGGCACTCCGTGCTTCCTTGTACTTCTGTGGTACGCAGTGTGTCGTTCAAAAGAAACTTTCGAGACCTTTTATTTCATTTATTAATTATTTATTTAAATGACTTCTACATACATTTTCATGGTCATCCAAAGTAGCAAAAAGCGTTTGGCCAACACACAATCTGGACATAAATAATCAAAATCAATCAAACAAACAAGCAAAAACATCCGATTTTTGTTGCGCTATCCACAAGTTTTGCTTGCATGTAGACCAGGTAGCGCGACGTGTGGTCCATACCACCAACATGTCCTGGGGGTAACCAAACAGACTGTGTGGGGGGAGCAGACGTGACAGCCTACATTTCACACAGGGCTTATTCATGTACATACCCCGGCCGTGATGAACTCCTGCAAGATTTGCTACATTTTTCAGCATGCTGGTGATGGCAAGAGATGGCCATCAGGCTGCATTTGAATGGGAAATTAAGATAGGGATCGGATGGTTGAAATGAGAGATGTTGGCTGTTTACAGAGCTTCCCAGGTAGTTTAAACTGCAGCACTTTGCAGGGAAGCTTGAGAGTGCGCCTATCTGAAGCATCTCAACTGGTCTACGTGTGTCGCAACACATGGGAAAGAGAGATTTGAATCAAAGTTGCATCTAAAAAAATTCAGCCAGTACAGACATGCTATCAGCGATTTCAGCGTAACTGGTGATACACACTACTCCTCACTACTCTCCAAAACAACCATTTTATCACTAGAGAAAAAGCAAATCAGTGATTTAGATCATTTTAGTTTGATTAGTTTTGACTAGTTTTACTGCCAGTCTCTGATTGCAAAATCTGAAACGTGTAATTCCATCCGTTTCTACTTTCCCCAGCATTGGCGTAGTCTGAACACACTTGACCCTTGACCGGAGGCACTAGCCCACTAACTGACTCTCCACTGTATGGGGAACTCTAACAGTCGTGGTCCGACCCACTGTCCAGTCTCCCTCGCTGCGCCCGGCTAACAAAACCAGGAAGAGCAGGACTACTCAGATAGTGGCCTCTACTGTAATCAGAGAGTCCATGCCACTGCTGCTGATACGGACAGCAGGCTGGGACAAAGTAGCAGCAAATAACGAGACATGTCTGGGGCTGGTCCTGAGACAGAGTAAGGTGCATACATGCACACGTGCTGTCACTTGCACATGGGCAAAATCAAGACAAAAATCCACCTGCTCGCTCAACCTTTGGTGAGAGAGGGACAGAGAGGGGGGGTGGCAGAAAAAAAGAGAAAGATGGAAAAAGAGAGAGACAGAAGAGAAAGTGAAGAGGAGAGAGAGATAAGGAGAAAGAGATAAAACAGAAGAAGTTCGGGGGAGAGAGAGTGAGAGATGGAGATAGAGGATGAATCTAAAGAGAAAAAAACACAAAACAAAACAAGCGGTGTTATGACAACCCAGTGATTAAGCAACCCTTAATCACTTTCCCTCCATTCTCTATCAGCTGCCCCCTCTGGAAGGAGACGTGCCTGTGATTTTCCAGTGTTATTTTTCCCCTTTTGTTCGCCACGGCTTTGCAGGAATGTGAGGGGAATGTGGAAAAAGCATCCTGTTTTTATTTCCTACTCCAAGTCAGCTGTTTAATAGAGAACGCCGCGAACCTCCCAGATGTCTGCAGAAGCTGATGTCTGGCTGAGATCTGGCTGAGATCTGGCTCAGATTTGGCTCAGGTCTAGAGAGAAAAGAGTGGGAAGGAACCAGTAGCTATAAAATAGATGGACAGCATGGTGTCATGCACGTGTGTTCTGGAGAAATGAAGCCCAAATTGGAGCCAGAGTCTGCGCAGTCAGCGCTTTTCCACACAGAATTAACCATATTTGGTTAAATCACTGCCATTTTTAAATTCCGGCCAGTGGCTTCACTTTTGACTGAGTGGAGGCCGTCTACAGTGATGAGAAGGGAATGACTGATCAGGATCAATGCAGGTGCACTGAATGACCGTGATGTGTTTAAATAAACTATTCCTTCACACATTGCACAGACTTCTAAACTTCGTAAACGGTTTTTTTCTCTTCGAAACATGCATTGGATGCCATGCTTCAAGTCTAAACAACAAACCATCCTATAGAGGTATGCTGTTATTGAGAGGCGTTTCAGTGAGGTTTCTTCGCCCCCCAGTGAAAGGTATTTTTTGTTTTCCCTGTAATGGTAGGCCATGATGAATGAGATAAAGCCCTCATTCTATAAATCTCGCTCGCTCGCTCACTCACTGTTTCCACATTTTATGGAAGAGGATGAGACCCTCCAAAACACAGTAGGTATCTCCGAGCCTGCGCTTAAACACAAAACATCCAAAAACAGCCAATCTTGAATAAACATCTCGGCGCAGAATGAGAGGCAGACAAAGACGCAGCACACCTTGGAAAGATAACATTCCATGCCAGCAAAACTCGGAGTAACGACAGACAAAAGACCTACACAAATACTATGTAGACAAACACAGGCATGCTATGCATTATGGGTTCCCCGGTAGAATAGGGACATTGTGTGCTTGCACTCAGCACGTAGGCTACGCATTCACTTGCTTAGCACCTGCTCTGCTCACAAGCTTCATGCATTTTTTCCTAGGCTGTCTAGACCTCTCATATGTCAAACTAAACTACTGCATTCCCCTTGATAAATCACCTGAAGGACTAATGACTGAATTTGTCCAGGCAAGAAGGCTTCACTATGTGCTGCACATTTCTAACCATGACCTTGGCTCTTAAGATAGATGCCAAACACAAGTAGGGATATCTTCATGGATCACAGGTGCTGATTACTTACATACTATTTATTTAAGGAGTTTAAACTGCATGTGTGAGGAACATAACCATTTTTCATGTCAGGCATGTTGCATACATTTGGCTAGATGTCATGAAGCTCCATTGGTAGGGGATTAAAGGTGGGTAAAATGTGTGCATGTGTGTAAGTTATGTCCGCCTGTTGTAACAGGTTATGGGTTCGAGACAAGACAAAAAAGCATAATGTACTCATAATAATTTATTTCCATTTCAATTGAAATAGGTATATAGAAGGATGTCTCTAAAATATAAATATATATATGAAATTCCAATAAGTTAAATAAATAAATAAGACAAAGGAATGGGAAAACAGTTCAGTGGAACTCATTCAAGGCTAAGAGTTTACATTCAAGTATCCTTGATTTTCTCACAAAAACAAAGTTGTCCTTCCCTCAATAAGTCACAATGGAAGAACAATCCAGCATTCTGATGAGGATTGTTTTGTTGAACAGTAAACAAATAAATAATCATATCAAAAAACAAAACATATGATAAACACCACAATGATCCTGAACTTAAACTTGAGACGCTGGCACCCCACATCATCTGTACAGCACACACCTTGACAGACGTGTGCATATTCAGTGACTGCCAGACAAAAACACATTCCACAGAGGTTTCACGTCTTTCTTTTCAAATGGGCAATTACAAGGACATTAGCCCACAGTTTGTTTCATAGGAAAAAACAATTACAGCATTTTCTTGGCACAGCGAGAGCCATTGAAAGTTGCTTGGCGTTCTGAACAATCAAAACATTATACAGTAGCTATGCAATGAATACTTCCGTCATCACAAAAGGCCAGTTGCCAAAGTAAAACTTGGAAAGCAGGATAAGTTGAAGGATAAGAGATAATAATAATAAAAAAGAGCTTTCTTCATTGTTTAACTTGAAGTGAACCTGATGCCTGTCTTCTATTGCAGTGGAGTGTTTATCTGTGTTCATAATGCAGTGTCTGTGGCACGGGCAGGGCTCTCCTATCTCAACCTTTGCCTCCTCAGAGCTGCAGATTAGCTGCGGTAAAATATCAGAGCTAACCTTGATTACAACTCAGCAGGGTGAATAGATGTTATTGTCACGGGCACGGCCCTCTGTGAAGTCCTTCACATCATTGCAGAGAGAGAGAGAGAGTGCCGTGGAGAAGAGGCGTTTTAAGAGTCTGTTCAGAATGAATATCTATAATAGTTAATATAATAAAAGTCCAGAGGAGCAGCGACAATCAGAATTGGACAATTTCATCTCTATGAGACGAAGCCTACATTTGCTCTGATTCAGAGAAAATAGCCTAATAGAAAGAATTCTATTGAATGGTAGTAAAACTATATTCCAGCAATCGATTACATGACTATTAAATGCACATTTAAATTCAGGCATCCATGATAAATGACACAACTATAGTCATTTAAAATGCTGCCACAACCAATAGAGAGAGTACATAAGAAAGGTAGCCATTGTATAAAAGGCTAATATGATCTTCAAAGTAATAGTGATTCTCAGTGGTATTATATTCCTATAGAACATTCCAGTGTTATGACAGTTAAACCATGGGTGTGCTGTGTAGAGCACATTCATACTGAGCTGTCCATCAGAGATGCAAAGTCAGACTCTGTGCTTTGATCTGCAGCAGCAATGTCCAGCCACAATCCAAAGCGCCAAAAAACTCAAGGATTCAGAAACTTTCAATCTCCCGCCCCACCACCTCCCTTTGGGCGTCTCAAAAGTCAATAAGCTGGACAAAGCAAGTCTTGTCTTGTTCTTCTCTTTCTCTTTCTCTTTCTCCTTCTCCTTCTTCTTGTCCTCTTCCATCACTTCGCCGGGGACACACCGCCCTGAGGGTGTGCCTCCCTCCTGGAGAGACAAACCCAGGCTGTCTCTCCCTCTGTCTTTCACTGAGGACGTTTTTTGTTCAGATGCTCGCGATTCTTCATTATCTCGGTCATCGTCCTCCTTTAGCGGGCCCTGGGCCAGCCGGTCCCCGACCCTTTCTTCCTCGGGGAGGCAGACTGCTGTTCAACAGCCCTCTGGTTGGCCTGGGCCACCTGCCTGCAAAAAAAAGCAAATGTACACGATTAGCCCCATTGTACTTGTGCAGGAGGGAGAGTCCCATTCCATAAGATGCCTATCTCACTCAAACATATGCTAATTGCCTCTGTTGTGCTCAGAGGGTAATTTTAACCACCTTGCACAGTTAGGGGTCCGGTGCTGCTAGCAGGCATGTTAAGTGTGTGAATAGGTGCTCTTACCTGAGAAAGGTCAGGAGGTCGTTGCCTTGGCTACGCATTGTCTTGGTGTGCTGACCCTGAGGGCTGACGATCACAAGGGCAGGGTTTTCTGAGCTGTTGGGAGAAGATTAGTACACGTTAAAAACCCAGATCTATGAGGTAGAGATTTTACCCATTTTTTTTTACCAAGAAGAGTCATCAAAGGATAACTGCCATGACACCATCAAGGCCTAGATTTTCTCAATGACTCCTGGAAACACCCTCAGGTTCCATTTTTTGTATAAGTCTCACAGCTATCTCCCCTGGTATTTCATCAAGTTGTAAACACATCCCAGGATAAGACGCAAGGGTTTTAAAAGAAATCGCTAATCCTCAACCTTGAGCTTCCACCGCAACCACAGGAATTCATAACAAAATGGGCAAAGCCTTGCCTGAGCTCCAGACATGACAAAACTTTCCACAAATACAACAGTGACTCATAATTTGATGCTGGTGGTGAGATCACAAGACACTGCAGCCTGAGCTCATCCCTATCTCTCTCATCTACGGCGAGCGCTAGAGACAGGAGCTACACGCTATCAGTGCTCCTCATCTCCTCAATCCCACACTCATTGCTAACCCTGATCTGTGTCCGTCTTGGTTAGCTTGCCTTGGCATGTATGACAGCACACAGGGACCAGACACTGGATGCAATCTGACAGGGTGTGAGGGTGTTTGTGTGTGTGTGTGTGTGTGTGTGTGTGTGTGTGTGTGTGTGTGTGTGTGTGTGTGTGTGTGTGTGTGTGTGTGTGCGCGCGTGTGTGCCATGCTGACAGGGTCCAATGGGCTTACCTATTGTGACAGAAGCTGTTGCAGGTGTGGTCTTTCGGGCCGTGGCACTCGCAGCGGCCTGTCGAGCGGCGACGGCGAGACAGAGGGCTGCCCAGGCCATACGGGGTAGTTTTACTGCAGACAGAGGATAAGAGGACAGTCAGTAAGGCACGTTAATCATCAGCTTGTGCAAACAGTGAAAGTGCTACGCTTACTTCTACTTCTGCAGCTGAAACCTCTACATTATACATTCAATCACATTATTATTAATGTTACTATTACTATTACTATTATTAATTCAATTATTATTATTATTATTATTATCATTATTGTTATCATTATTATTGTAATATTATTATTATCATTATTATATGTGTTGTTGTATTATTCATGTTCATTTCACATAATAGTGAATTTCCCTATTCAATTATTATTTGTATTGATTATTTCCTAGGTATATACTGATTATTGTTCCATAACTCAAGCCCTTACCTTGGTGTATTGATCCAGATGATGTCCAGGTGGCAGAAGTAGATGCACTCCTTGTCCATCCAGTTGCTGCAGGAGCAGCGTTTGTTTCGGACATGGTGCGGTGCCGACGGGCCAGAGGACTCGACCTGTCCCTGTGACACGGGCAGTCCAGCTCCTGGAGGAGAACGCAGAGGATGGAGGAAGAGAAACTGTTAGGAGAGTGAGAAGGACCAGCGTGTTCCAGTTTACTGAGCAAACACCGGTGACTGTGCAAGACTGCTCTATCTCTGAGCAAATACACCCACTGTGTTATTAAACACCCTCTGTTATTAAATACACCTTAATCAGAGTGTCAGATATTTCCCTCAAGGCATCTGAGCAGTCAGATCAAACAAGCAAGAATACAAACAGAGGTGATGAATCACTGCAGTAACCACTAAAGTATCAGAGCAAACTTATAAAACTGAATAGTCATTAAGTCTCATTAAGAAGAGAAGTTGTAGGTAAATCACATTTCTAAACGAGCCAGCAACAGTCAGCACTTGCACACTGAAATGCGTTTAAAGTGTACTTTAGCAATAACTCTGTCTGCGGTGAAATCTCATTCAGACACTGGTCCTCCGATTGATTCTTTCAGTAACTTTCAGAGACCTTGAACAGGCTGTTTTGAAAACTGACGTGCAAAGAATTAACGTCTAAAGTACGTCCATGTACAGTATTAATAAATAATCTTGAACTCAATCTTACCTTCCTGCAGGAGCACGGAGAGAACGATGAGGAGAACCGCGACACAAAGTGAGGAGGCCATTGTAAATCTCAGTGATGTGACTTTAACGATGCTGTAGCGTCCAAAGAGTAGAGTTCAGCGGCTGAGAGACTCCGAGTCTACCTTACAGTCCCAGTAGTTAGTCTTCAGATAGGCTACAGGTGTTTGTATCCAGCTCTGGAGCCGGGCCCCGTACTTATACTCCCTTCCCTCAGGCCACACCTCCAGTGAGGCAGAGCTTCTGTGCCTCTGTTACACAACAACACGCTGCTGCTGCTGCTGCTGCTGCTGCTGCTGCTGCTGCTGCTGCTGCCCAGACTCCGGCCACCCTTCTGCCCGCCCTCCTGCCCGCCCGCCCATGCTGCCACATTCCAGGGCTCTTCCTGCCTCCCGGGGGGGTCAGCGTCAGAGCATGCCTGGAGAGATGGAATCGGAGGGAAGAAAAACAGTTTCACCTATCATTCACACACACACACACACACACACACACACACACACACACACACACACACACACACACACACACACACACACCACCACCACCTCTGTCACTTCCAGAGGACTTTCAGGGCAATGTCACTTTACAGACACAGGTACCTCACTGAAGTCTCAGCTTTGATACCCTGCAACACGCACCCCCCTCCACCCCAACACAGCCGCCCCCCCCCCGACCCCCCAAACCCCAGCACCTTTTTTCCAAGATATACTGCAGGGGAAACCTGGAGCCACAAGGAAATACCATAAAGATAGCGGGATGACGGCCCCCTGTTTTTGCATATGACAGAGGGCAGATAGTTAGTTATGTGTGGGTGCAGATGCCGAAGGGCTCTCCGGAAAGAGGGGGCGGGGGGGGGGGGGTTGTAGGTTCGGGGGAAGCACATCCAATGTGACCCCCAGTGTTTGAGTGCCGTGACACCGAGCTGTTTGTGTGACTCCAGGCACACGCATGTGGCCTGACCCCAGAAGCCACAGATAAGAGACGCTGAAACAGAACTTCCTCTCGCTGGGCAGCGCGGTTTGAAACGGGCCACTTGCATTCACCAAACGGCAAACCAACAAACCTATAATCTGTGAGGTTTGTCAGGTTAGTTATCCAAAACTGGAAAAAGAAACCATTTAACATTCATCCCAACTCTTGTGATAACAACACAAACCCTTTAACATTCATCCAGACCACCAACACTAGCTCTTTAATATTGACCCTGGCTACTCTGAGATAAACACTGACCCTTAAATAATCGAATGCTAATGTTAATACATTCTTCATTGATCACCATAAGAACTTTTTCACATTGGGGTCCAACAATTTTGCTCATGGTCTGTGACATGTATTGCCTTTCTATGAACATCACAAATAAACTTTATGTAGGGGATTACAGTTCTATTTATGATAAGGTTCTTGGTGTGATTACCATTGAGGATTGTACAATACAAAACATATGGTTGAGATTATAATAAGATAGATAGAGATTAAGGCAAATTGTTTGTAATTTGATGGTTTATAGATCATTTCTGTGGAGTGTCTAAACTATGCAATTGCCAGATTATCCAAATGTAATATTGCTCTGTACACATCACAAACTGTAACGTTATGAAACATCCCAGCATCTTAATAACTTTGTCATAGCTTTGTAAAGTCAGAGTGCGCAATAAAGTAATAGCTCTGTAAAATCGATGTGCACCCTCTATATAAAGTATGTGAAAAAATACAGTAATTTCTCACAATTTGCACCGAACTAATTGCTGATTTGTTCAAATAAATAAAAAATATGAATATTATTAGTTAAACAAGTTCCCCTTCAGAGCTCATCAAACCCCATTTCCAGTAAAGCTACGTAAAGCAACCAGGGAAATTCTGAAACCGTAATTACATTTTAGGACCAGTTGGAGATTTGTGGTCTTTCCAGTTAATCTGCAGGAGTCTTGTCCTTTTCTTGTGACTTGTGTACAAATGCAACTCTAACTTGCTTATACTTGTCCAATTGTTGATGATAATAAAAAAAAAACATGTAGACTGCTATCTTCACTTTCACTTTCAATATACCACATTTAGTGTATGTTCACTATTTCGGGTGAAGGGCATATGAAGTCACGTCCCTTTCCAGTAAAGCTACGTAAAGCAACAAGGAAAATCCTGAAACTGTTATGACATTATATGATCAGTTTGTGATTGAGTAGCCTTTCCATTTAATCTGCATGAGTCTTGTCCTTTTCTCATAACCTGTGTAGAAAGTAGCTAATACTTGTCAAATTCTTGATGACTATATTTCTTTTTAAATATGTAGATGTTAACCTTCAATATACCACACATAGTGCATGGTCACTAAAGTGTGGTGAAGGCATATGACGTGTCCATGAGCAGCCTTATATGATGACTTTGAAAGAGGATGTTGAAAGAGGATTTGGCTCAACGCCACCCTGCAGCAGTTGAGACACATCTTGTGGAAACCCCAGCACACATCTGATGATAACAGGAAGAGCTGGAGAAGGGGTGACTTGCATTTACCGAATGGCAAACTAACCCTTTAAAAGGAAATGCACCCTTTAAACAATCACTCCTACTAACAACACTTACCCTCCAATCTGACATCAACATTAATATTCATCCCGATCACTCTGAAATGAACACTAATCCTTTAACTTCGACCCCCTCAGCGCTGGAAACCCCAACCATGCATCTGATAATGACAGGAACCATTGGATAAAGGATGCAAATGGCCAAGCCATAGGGAATTAGGAAAATGTGTTTATGCAAAAGCCACTGACGGAAAAAGCCATGATGGAGATTACATACGATGATCAGGACTCAGGACACACCACCGGCGCGGAAAATCCTTCCGATGGAAGAAACAGGTGGACTGATGGGCCTCTCCGACACTCTCGGGGGGGAACCCCGGGGTCTTTCGTTGTACATTTCCCCTCTCCAAATATGGACGTCAGTAAAGGTTTTGACTTTAAGTACAGGGTGTTCTTGAACTGCACTATGGCTGCATCGTATGCTGTAGATTAATGTTATTAAACCAGTAAAAGGGTGTGCCGTTTCACAATTGTTTGTTTTCATATGTTGCTGCATCCTTGGAAACAAGTGATGTAGTATTTAAAGGAAGCAGTGTATCTGTTCTGTTTTGAATGGTACAGTGGTCATTTTCAATAAAGGCTGTGTGTTTTTTTTTTTTTATTACGTGCAACCGTAACACACCCTTATTTTGACAGGGTACAGTATGACATGGCATTACGAGAAGTGCACTTAAATTGTGCCTCACATTGTCAGTGAATGGAAGAAAAAACATCTTTTAGAACATGAAGTCTGCACATGGGGGGGATAAGGAAATGCCAGAGTGATGTCATAATCAACCAAACAATGGCACTTCAGAGACTATTTGTCCCATTTTAAAGAGAGAGAGGGGGGGGGGGGGGGGGGGGGGGGGCACATAACCAAAGCAAATATTTGTCCAGTAGCAGCGGACAGCCATAGAGGAACCAGAGGCTGTCTGGCGTGTGGCTGCAGAGGGGGCATAGAATGCACCCAGAAGGCAACTGATAGACACACTTATCCTTCACCTATGCACTTTACTCCATGTCTGCTACTCTCAGGCTGACTCCTTGTCAATGTCAATTCAATTCAATTCAATTCAATTCAATTCAATTCAATTCAATTCAATTCAATTCAATTCAACTCAACTCAACTCAACTCAACTCAACTCAACTCAATTCAATTCAATTCAATTCAGTTCAGTTCAGTTCAGTTCAGTTCAGTTTAATTCAGTCCAGTATAATTCAGTGGGCTTTATTGGCATGATAAAAAAACTTTTTGCAT
>NC_045170.1:22422469-22424969 GCF_900700415.2 Clupea harengus | reverse complement strand
TTTGATAATAAATCTGTATAGAAGCATTCAAACCAACGCATTAAATATGAGACAATGTATATGACAGATCTCCTACCCTAAGCGTAAGACTGTATCTGATCACAAGGTTTCTGTTTCACTAAGTCTCCACTGCCTCAGACAGAGCAGCACAGAGTCATCTGCAGGAGAGTGTAGACTGACTCGTCTTGTCTGAATGACACAGTGACATGCAGGTGACAGACAGGAGTGGTAAGTGGTCCAGACTGACCTTTGACCTGTCTCCTGTCTACTTCCTACTTCCATCTATGCACTGAACACATCAGAAATGGTGTTTTCAATGTGACTCAAATATGACCGGTAGGTGATTGTTGGGGCAGTTTTGGTGCTGTCTCGGTGTGGCAGTTCCCTGGAAGAGGCAGCGTTGCCCGTCTGAGAAGTTGTGTAACCTTTTCAGAGGTCAACAACCCAAGCCTAGACCCAGCCCAAAAGAAGGCCACACTTCTGGGAACTGAGTCCCAAGAGACTTACTCACAATTAGAGAGCGTTGGGCTCATTGCTGGGTAAACTTACGAGTGCTTACAGTAAAACAGAGATTACGCAGCGGATACCAGCAACACAAAGCATAAGCAGGAATAACTTACCAAAGTCATGGGTTCAGTTCCTTAGATGAACAACTACAGGAAATATGGGGGCTTATCCCCACACTGTAGATTGACTTGGATAATTCTGATAAATGACCAATTGTGAGACTCAGCCCTCCAATGTGTTTGGTTCTTGTTGCTCAGCTGACAGAGTCAAGTGCCAACAAGACCCAGGTCATGGGTATGATTTGCTGAGATGTGTATTTGACACAACACAAATCATGTAAAATCATTGCTGTGTGATATCATAAAAAGCTCACATTAATAACCAATTACTGTAACTATGTGCCTTTGCCTGGCGTGACCCGTTCCACACTAGAGCGTTGGGCCATGTGCAGCTTATTACTGCCCTCTATGGGTGAAAAATGGAAAATACTTTTGGAAGAGACATCCCATTTGTGTGCGTAATGACAATCTACAACATGTATCATAGTTAAAAATGTGTGTTCTTCTGATTGAAAGGGCTTATTGTATGATGCTGTATAGTAAAAGTCAAAGAAATGTTTTATTTAGGTGGCACTATATAAAGGAAATGAAAGCCAATAAAAGTTAAATGAAAAGCACGTTTCACAGACATTAACTGAATATTGGTGTGTTCTTTTTCTGGTAAAGCTTCAAGTGACTCAAATCAAATCAAAGGAGAAAAAAAAAAGAAATGAATAAAGCAATGTCCATGTATGTCTTTCACCACAAGGGGGTGTCACTGAGCTCTTTGGCAACACTAAGCCAGCTGTGCTTCTAAAATGAGCCGAAATGAGATTGCATTACCCTCTCTTATCTGCTCAATTACAGTAAATGTACTCAAACAGAGAGGCATGCCTCGGTTACTAATGCTCAGGTACATAAACATGATATTGATGAGAGAAATAATCTCCTCAGGGCTTTACAGAGGGCACAGAATTAAACAGAAACACAAACAGAACCCAAAACGCTGAGCACTGGCTTATTTTATCGAATAAAATGTGACATCACGCACAGAGTACCACCAGAAACACATTCGAGTACAACCATAAACATCCACAGTAATCTCAGTATGTATAAAGGAATATAAAATTATTACTTAATTCGTGTCTGTACCTCTTACCTTGTAATCTCTTGAAATAATGATCTCCCTCTGTTTCCGATCATATCAGCATGTAAGACTGCACCCACACAACTACAACAGACGACAAGAGCACCCATCGCGAAGCAGACTTCATTTCAAACAACTCTGTGTTTGGTCACATCATAAATACTAGCAGGAATTCAGGTGGATATCAAAAACAGCCTGACAAAACCCTGTATACATTAAGCATATATATATATATATATATATTATAATTCCAGCAGTTGAAAGTGAGAAATAGCAAAGAGGTACAAACACATGTGCAGCAATTACATATGCATGTAGTATACCATATAAAATCCATATAAAAACATATAAGTATATTTATATAACATTTGACATAGATGTATGTACAGTATGTATGTATACGCATATAAGGACAAGCTGCTGTAAGTGCTTTCGTAGGAATGGGGTCAGGAAGGTTGCACTTGTCCTCGGCCTCTTCAGAAGTCTTAGTACATTCTCTACGGCAGAGAAGCTGTGTTTCAAGTTTGATTTCTTGACTTTTGTTTTCAGATCTGTCATGTGCAGTTAAGGTGCTTGTCTGGGACAGTGTGTGTGTGTGTGTGTGTGTGCGTGTGTGTGTGTTGGGCTCTGGGCACGCAGCCAGGTGTTTGCATCGAGCTCTCGGGTCTCTGGAGCGCGTCCTCCTGGCTCTTCGAACACACGTTGTGACCTCCTTCTTTGTTTGGCGACGGTCCTGATTGGCCAGCTGTGGATTCCTCAGCATTTCGGTTCCTGTGATTGGACGAGCCGGCCACCACCATTGTTCTGG
>NC_045170.1:22402469-22414969 GCF_900700415.2 Clupea harengus | reverse complement strand
CTAACAACATTTATTTGTGTCATAGTACATAATGCTGTAATGTGTATTGCCATACTTGTATTGAATAATATTATTATATAATACCATTTATAATAATGAATATATAAATATAATGTACAGTATAACTGTATATTAGTATATTACTGTACTGTATGATTGGCATTAAAATAATATAATATCATCCTAAGTGAATGTGTCATAGTGTTTTGTATTGTTGTAGTGTAAATTGCCATGTTTTTTTATCATGCTCTGTTTTAGCTGACACTGCACTTGGAACACTAGAGTATATAAAGTATATGAACTATTACATTAATATATAGTGTCCTATTAGTCATTCTAAAGATACTGTTTCATATTGCGTTATTGTGTTTTTGCCATGCTCTTTTCTGTTCTCTTTTCTATCATTTTACCTGAAAAGACTTGAAAAGTGTGATTTTCATAAAACTGCATGTGCAAAATCACAATCCCTAGATCTTTTTATCTTCCATAGATGATTTTCCAGGTTCTAGTTAAGATTTAGTTGTAGGGGAGTTTCATTTTTCATTTCATATGAAATGAGTAGAGGAAGAAAATGTATAGGACACTCACCCTCCTTCGCAGATCTGAAGACGAGGAGGCTCGATAGGTTTAGAGGTTATTAGTAATTTCTCCCTCCTCTCCTCCCCCGTCTCCTCATCCTTCTCCACCTTCTCCTCCTCCTCTTCTTCTTCCTCCTCCTTCTTCACGTCCTCTGTTGACCAAACTCCCCTTGCCTCACTAGGACGCTTGTGCCGAGTGGCGTGTACCTGTACTCGAGAGAGACACGGGCAAATTCACCAACCCTGTCCCCGCAAACACAGGGACACAGAGATGGTGAATTCTCATTCAACATTTCGAGCATCATCTCATTGTCTTCATTACCAAGAGAAACAAATGAATGAGCTGAAATACAATACAATAAGCACACAGAACTGTTTTGCATTAGTACACTGAATGATTGGAACCTTGGACTTATCTGACAAAAATGGGTTAATGTTATGAAGGTTATTTATATGTTGCTATATGTATGGGAAGAACTTTACAGCAAAACATTGTTAAAAGAAAATGTTTTAAAAATAAAAACATAAAATTCCCGTAAATAAGTTTGCTGGTACCCAACTAAGTGAGTGTCTTAATAGTATCTCAAAGACAAAGACAAGACAAGCCAGACATTACTTTATAATCCTAACTATAACCTCATAACCCTAACCAGAACCTCTTAATCCTAACAAGAACCTCACAATCATTACAAGAACCTTACAATCCTAACAAGAACCTTACAATCCTAACAAGAACCTCACAATCCTAACAAGAACCTTACAATCCTAACAAGAACCTCACAATCCTAGCCACAACCTCACAACCTCATGAAACGAGATCCAGACTCATGTACCTCAGTCCCACTCGGCTTCCTGGATTCCGCTGGTCCTTCCTTCTCCTCCCCTGGGGGCGACATCGGGGCCGTGGTGTAGGTGACGGAGGAGTGTCCCTGCTTGCAGTGCAGAAGCGAGAGCACCTCTTTACTGCTGAGACCTGGAGGGTTGGGGTTGTAGGCACTGGTGGACCATGAGGAGTACACCGAGGCCTGATGGTCGCTCTGAGGGGAAGGGCTCGGCTTGGCGTAGTTGAGATAGCACCAGCTGAATTCGGGCTTTGTGTGAAGAGTAGGCATCGACGTCTCTTTGCTGTTGGTGGGAGAGAAAAGGCTGTGGGGACTGGCTTGGCCAGCTGACTCTGTGGCTGGCTCGGCATTGACTTGGTTTGAATGTTGTGTGGCATCTTCTTTGCTGTTATCCTCTTCTACTTCTTCCCCCTTGTCTTCTTCTTTCACTCGTTTCTGTTGCTGCTGCACTTCGTGGCCAAGCTCCATGCTATTTGATGGAGACAGCATACGCTTGTTTCCTCCAGAACCTACTGCCCTACATCCCTGTAACAGGGCATCGGGGGTTGCCGTCAGTGGGTTACTGTGGTCTAAACTCGGGACAGCCACATCTAAGGTCACGTTATGGTTTGCAGTTGAACTAAGCTCCTGAGATTGAGTTACTGCATTATGAGAGAGTGCGGTGTAAATGGCACTAGCATGGGTTGGGATGTCCCCTTGGACACGGACTGCTACTGTCTGCATTCCCACAGGCCTCAGTTGCTCAGAGTTGGGTGTGATGGTAAAGTAAACGCGCTGGTGTTGGAACGGGTGGACTGGCACCTGGGACGAAAACGATCCTCTCAGTTCCGGCTGCTCGGGTGGGTCTCTGGCAGGGATTTCAAGTTTGAGACCTGAAGACCCAGGGGAGTAATGGGCCCGTGCTGCCCCAGAGTGACCCTGGGTAGGATGGGCAGAGCTGAGTGAAATGCCCCCTAGTCCCATGTAAACAACAGGTGTTGCTTGTTGCAATTGCACATGATCTGGTGACGGATTTGATGACACCTCTGGCAACTCGCATATCTGGTGAGGTGGATCTTGTTGCCATAGCGCTGGTGGTTTTTGGCAGTGAGTGTGAACCGGAGATGTATTATGGGATGTGGAGGTGCACGGGGGCTCAGGGGGTCTGGGATTTAACTTCATGGAGGAACTGGATGTAACACTGGGCATGCTAATACCTGGCATGCTAACAGTTGGCATGCTAATAGTTGGCATGCTAGCACTTGGCATGCTACCACTTGTTGTTTGCTGGCAGAGCTGTTCCTCCTCGTCTGGATCCCACACTTTAGTGTGCTTCAACAGGAGACATTTGCGCCTTTCCCTCCAGCCAGCCGGCGTGCGATCCGGAGACAGGGAGCTATAATCAAAGGACTTACTACGGACTTCCAAAATTGGGGTGCTCTGCTGTGGAACGTGGGGCGCTTGCTCTGAAGCGGAACGCCTCATCTCCCTGTGGTGGTGGTGAGAACTAGAAGGAAGGGCTAACGTGTGAGTCGCCCTGGATCTCCTAGCAGAGGTCATCTCCACATCAGGTTTCCCTGAGTCCTCAAATGACACAGAACGGCTAGACACGTGGGATATGTTGCTATCTTGACTCGGACTGCGAGGCAAGGACAGGGATTCAAAGCTGGATTCCCCAGAGGATTGGGCTGCTTCTGCCAACCGAAGACGCTTCTTTTTAGGGGGAAGCTTCTCAATGGGAAGCTGAGCCAGGGTGGAGCTTCTTTGGGGCCACTGAAACTCTTCTGTTCTCTCTGCCTCTTTGGCTGTGGAAACGGATGCAGATGGGGACATTGGAATGACGTTTGTGTCCTCTGTGACCAGGATCTCTGGCACTTGGACGTTATGCTGGCGTACCAACTTGCGAAAGCTTGGCTTTGATGATTGCTGCTCTGATGATTGAGGTGATGTTGAATGGTGCATGTCATAAGAGGCACATGTATCTAGTTCATCTTTTACTTGACTTTTCACAAACATACTGCCCTCTTGCTTCTCAAATGAACTTGTATGTTGGATCACTGATATCCCCTTTAAGGATCTCTCAGGGTCTTTCTCCAGCCTTAATCCAATGTTTCCTAGATTAGGTCCTTCGTAAGTCTTGCTGGTTATTTCTCCGACAATTGCAGAGCTTGTCCCAGATGTAGAGGACAAGGCTATTGGGGAACAGGGATCATCAAGCTCAAGACTGTCCTCTTTTCTTCTCTTTCGCATCACCAAAGCCCCAGGCCTGCTCATGAAGTGTACCCTTACAGGATTCTCCTCCTGTACAGAAACTGGCTGCACCTTCTGTGTTTGGTGCACCTTGCACATCTGTCGTCTGTGCGTCTTGTAACTCTCCCAGTCTTTGCAGCCAGTGCCACATTCTTCACACTCATACGGTTGAATCTGTCTTGGTTTTTGGTGAGGCACGGTAAGCATGTCTTGGAGGTATGGAACAGAGCACGTAGTGGGCAGTTTCTCAGCGGTGAAATCGCTACCAATGGGCAGCTCAATTGCTGGTTGGCGGCGAAGCAAGCCATGGCGCCGATTCGTCTGGTTCGGTGACTGCTCATCAAATGATTGGCTGAGCCTGAGGTGGCGGGGAGCATCTATTGTGCTCACACAAGAGGCAGAAGGGACTGAAAGACTCCTCAAAAGTGGTGCAGCAGAGGCCGGGCCAGAAGACTGTTCTATATTTAAGCCCTGCTGTTGGAACTTTTGACATGGAACTCCCAGAGTAATAGACCCGCTGCCCTTGGATCCAGCTTCAGTTACTTTAGGGTAGTGCACAAGGGGTTCTTTCAGAGCACAGGCCTTGACCGACTCTGAGCTGCTTTTCCTGGAAAGGGAGAACCTTCTGGGTTTGACACTGTCAATTTTACTGGTGTCCACCACAGCCTCGTTGATGGTGATGAGCTTTGTGATGTGGTCGATGACTTGCTTTTTGGGAAGGCTGAAAGGGATGCCCTTCCCCTCTTGTCCGCCTGACTGCTGCTGCTGGTTACGGGAAGCCCTCTGCAGATGTCCCAGGCGCCCATACTTGCCAAGGATGATTTCAGCATAGCTTTTGGCACTGGAGTTTGGAGGGCTGTCTTGAGACTGCTCTGTGCTCTCCGAACGAGAGAAGTAGCCTGATTCCGTGCTACCACGACTTCCCAAACCCAGCGAAGAAGAAATGTCATCCGATGAGTCCACTGGTGGAGCTTGCTTGGTCTTACTCAGTCTCATTGCGAGCCTTTTTTTAACTGCAATGGAGTCTCCCAGCCCCTGTGATTGCTCAGTGGGGCGTGTCTCGACGCCATGAGGTGCTTGCGAGGGCAACATTCCCTGTTTCTTTGCTAAACTGGTTGATGGCGGCCGGTTAGATTCATCCTCCGAATCCGTCAAGGGCTCCTCCTTGCCACTCATGGCTGGTTCATCTTTGCCGGACGGGGCCAGGCCGGCTTTGACCCTGTGAGTGTGCGATTTGCGGTGCTTGTACAAGTTGCTCTTGGTCTTGAAGGAGAAGCCACAGGGGGCGCAAGGGTAAGGCCTCTCCCCGGTATGGGAGCGAATGTGCTTCTGGAGCACGCTGGGCTTGGCGCAGGCTCGACCACAGTAGCTGCACACGTATTTCCCAGGCTTCTGTGGCTTACGCTCACGTTTCTGCTTCGGCATTCCCTCCTGGGCCTCTTCCGCAGTATGAGATGGAGCTGAACTGCTTGAAGAAATAACGGGAACACCTGAGGGGTCATCCTTGGACACCTGGATGGAACCCCCACGCTTGTTGCCTGGAGACAGCCCAGCATCTTTTGATGTCCCCGCGAGCTTATCTTCCTTGAAAGTCTCTGCGTCCTGAGCATGTTTCCTCTGAAGTCGGAGGCGTTTCCTTCCCAGCTGACGTCTGGGTGGTTTGGATGGATTTCCATGGCGATGAAGCTTGGAGTCTGCATCCTGCGCTGGGTTGCTCTGATGGGAGGCAGAGGGCTGAGAGGAACAGCTCACTGAGGGAGATGTACACTGAGGCTGGTCTTCACCTCCAGACGTCTCCCCAGCATTCAGCTGGTTATGCAAGGCCTCCATAAAATGGGGCTACAGCCTTGACTACAGACCTTGGGTTCGTGTGGCTTTCCCAGACCACACAGACAGACAGGAGATGGTCATACAGATGAAATGTACAAATGTCTCTCATGGAGTGTTCTTGCTGTTCATTGTGAACTGGTCTTCTCTTGTCATTGTCTTCATTATTGATCCACAAAAGATACCGTCAGATGTTTGCGGATAGCATCCAAAAGCACAAACATGTCTTATCATCTCTGGAGAAAGTCTGATTTCATCTGATTCAGGAGAGATCTTCTTCAGAGGTTCTGTAAAAAAATTATAATAATAAAAAATAAAAGACCATTATTATTTGTCCACAAGAACCTCTGAACATGCTAAAACACACATGCACACTGGTAGTACATGATATATTTAATTCAGCAGGGTATAGCCCTCTATGTACACAAAGCATCTTTATTTTACCTTTACAGTAACCAGTTTATGGGATAATCTGACATCTGTGTTAAAACTCAAACCACATCCTGCCCATCAAAGGGGCCACTAGGCAAACAAGGCCACTCATCTGAGGTTAATAAAACATTTTTTTTTTAAACTACAGGCTGCTAAGTTGAACCTGTGGGGTCATAATTAACAGGGTGGACCACCAGCTTCAAACTGTCCAAATGTTCGCTTCAGTAACGTTTCACAGCCCCTTTCATCCATCTAAATCTGCCATACTCTTCTCAGGGTTCCCCGAAAGCTAATATTTAAGCAGACAGTATATCCACACAGGTGACGCTTGACTTTCATCCTACTGCTGTCCTAAATGTATTTAAAATAGCCATCAGTTTCAACCAACCAGACCAGGAATGCATGATGCTAGGGTTTACAGAAATAATTTGAGACCTAAAACAAATTTGTTTAAGTTTTATGAGACGTATCAGGTTCTGTAAAAAAATGACAATCAGAGAGTGAATTATAATTAAATATTAAAACCTGTTATATCCATACGGCATACATTATCGTTATTAATTGAGCTGACATTTAAAATTAAATTAGGATCTCACAGTGTATTTAATTTAATTTTCAATCAGTCCTACTTTTAGTGAAACCCTCATTTAAATCTATAAATACAAATGCTCTAAAGTAGCTAATTGTAAGCATGCTGATATATATATATATCAGTTTTGTACAGCAGTGAACTGCACTTGAAAGCAGTATCACACAACCCTGAAAACTACAGAACCACTACGGAGGCAAACTGAACACTCAGAAACAAGGGCTACAGTGCTAAGACAATACTGAATGTTTGCTAGAGAAACAGGCCAATAACACCTGACTGTATGGAGAAAAAAAACACTGCATACTACTGATAGCTCAACTGCTATGTTGGTGCCCAGGGCTAGCAAAATAGTCAAAGCTTCAAGGTATTTGAACAGGTTATAAAGTATACCTCATACCTCTCTTAATGACAAACCCACTGAGTGTATGCAGATTATATTTCAAAATGTAATCAAATAACGGTTTGATTCAGGGCTGATTGAAATAATGAGAAAAACATATCTGAATCTGAAAGACTATCAATGAGAATGGGGCTCGAAAAAGCAATTTTTCTCTGTCTTTGTGGTCCATCACACAAACGTAGCAGTCCAGGCCTCCTACTCCAGGACCAGCTGGCATGAATGCCCACGC
Organism: Clupea harengus; assembly: GCF_900700415.2. NCBI lineage: Eukaryota > Metazoa > Chordata > Actinopteri > Clupeiformes > Clupeidae > Clupea > Clupea harengus. The sequence continues at coordinate 22,407,840 of NC_045170.1, read as the reverse complement.
TCTGCTGAGAATGTGCGGGAGGGGCACAGAGGTCCCGGTTGGTGTACGTATGCCCAGATTTCTCAACATTCTCCTGCTCGGTCTGTTTCTGTCTGCCTGTGTCCCGTGCACACACAGAGTGATGAGGAGACTCGGGACTTGGAGCATAGGAGGCCGGCAAAGAAATGTCTTTCGCAGTCGCGATATTACATTTCAAATGGCTGCCGAATCTATTTCCTATGTGCTGCTGCCAGGGGCTTGATTAAAGTAAAGGTGGCGGTTTTTCGGCGGGCCAAACTGAGAGAGACTCGTCCACACCAACGTATGCATAAAGAAATCTAGTTATATGTGGGTGGGGGGGGGGGGGTAGTTGTCCAAAAAAACAACCCTTGGAAAAAAAAAAGGAGAATGATTTTTCTGCCCCGCCGCAGTCGAACCACTCTCGCTGGAGTCCGCCACAGATGAAGGAATGCAGTGGTGGAGAGTATGTAGGTCAGGAAGGTACTGTAGGTGGACCGGGATCTCTTTCTCAGACATACGAAAGGAGAAATTCTGGTTTGTAGAGGAGAAACAACACATGCGCACACACACACACACACACACACACACACACACACACACACACACACACACACACACACACACACACACACACACACACACATATTCACACACTGCAAAGCCACCGCTAGACTGAAGGCGAGGTTCGTTTTCCACAGCACCTCATAAAGCCACGTGAGAGGGACAGAAAGCGCTCTGTGTAAACCTATACAACAGGTCTGTATTTGCTTTACATTTGTGGCCATTAGACAGGGATTTATATGTCTCTGAGAGGCTGGCTGTTTGCACAGCTACTTGAGCTGCTGGAGCTGAGGACAGGGTTCTAGAATCAACTCTTCGCACGGGGGGCCGGACCAGAGAACAGCCCAGCTCTGCCTACATGGAGATGGGGGAAGCCAGAGACGGGGACGACCCACAGGAGTTCTGTGCGTTTCTCCTTTACAAGGTCGACTCTCACTCCGAGTGGAGGGTGCCGGGATGGAGGGAGAGAGAGAGGAGGCACATGAAAAAGAAATAAAAAACGAAATTAAAAAAAGCTTCTGCGGTTGCTACAGCACAAACAGAAAGGACAGAGTGAAAACAAGAAGCGTGGTATATTGGGGAAAATACCGCATAGATTTCAAAGGCACCTTTTGTTCTGTCTAAAATACAGCCTTGCTGGAGAAAGTCCAGTTTCATAAGGAGATAGACACTGGGCACAGCAACCAAAAATAGCATCATTTCACAAACAACAACCGTCTCAAATGTGGCTAAAGCGGACCAGCATTTCACCTGACTGAACCATAAATCTCTGTCCAAAAGTAGGAGAAAAGGGACAGCAAAAACAAGAACTGGGTTATGGCACTTTCTTTCCCACTGAAACACATCTCGCCAGGAAAAAAAAAAATGTTATGAATGCCTTTTTAAAAATCTCGTCAATTTCCTTCTCTTACATTAATGGGCACCCAGTGGTGGTTCCTATGGTAACGGCCCTAAACCATACAGTAGCAGATGGAAGGAGAGCTGGAGGGCTAAATTTATCTCCCAGCATCCTCCCTGGCTACGGAGAGAGTCAGAGAGAGAGAGAGAGAGAGAGAGAGAGAGAGAGAGAGAGAGAGAGAGAGAGAGAGAGAGAGAGAAAGAGAGAGAGAGAGAGAGCCTGACAAGCCAAGGTGCCCCCTCCCACCTCATCCTTCTGGCCATAAAATGATGAATGCTTGAAAATCAATACCCATAGGTCTATCACTCCAGCTTCTACACATGTGACTCCTACAAGAAAAAATTACTAAATAAGAAAACCTTCTTTACTGTGGACAAGCTGACCAGACAGGCTGAAGGTACAGATTACATGGAAAATAAATGAAGAATAAATCTGGACATGCTCAGTAATACATGGATCTTTTGTTATCTGTGGCTTTGCAGGGGATGACAATGCCTTTGTTGTTTTAACCTGGAGGTAATACTCTGACATATGTGTTCCTCGTACACATTAGCATCAATTAAGTCCGTAAATCTCAATGTATCTGTCGCTTCAATGTTCTAATAATAGCGAAACCCCTTCACTGAAAACAAATGCCCCTGTAACATGTAATTTTAAAATGAAATAAATAAAACCCAAAGCAATTATATCAAAAAGATACAATTTATTACAGATACAAGACAAGCATGTCTCATTGTCAGCTATATGGGGTAACGTAAAACAGAACTGCACCTCACACACAAGGAGAATCCAGATACTACAGCATTCTAGAGCATCCACACAAAGCCACGCACTTCACCCATGAAGTCATCTGCTTCTCATTGGCCTCTCCTTCCGTCCCTCTGTCTCTCTATTGTCATTGGCTACTCTCTTTCCCTCCCTTTCTCTCACTCTCTCTGCCCCTCTCCCTTTCTCTTTTTCCTCTTCTCTTCTCTCCTTCCTTCTCCCTGTCTCTCTCTCTCTCATTCTCTCTCTCTCCTGCTCTCTCTTTCTTTCTTTCTTTCTGTCCTTCTTACTCTCTCCCTCTCTCTATTCTACCTTCTCTTTCTTCCTCTCTCTCTTCCTCTCTCTCCCTTTCTCCCTCTATGTCTCTCGGCCTGCTGCTTTGCCCCCCCTGAGTTCCAGCTCCAGTGGTAGTGTCTGTCCGTCAGAGCCCCCCGTCCTCAGGGAGACCTGGAGACCTCCCCAGGGACCAGAGTACAGCAGCATCCAGCAGCAGCATCCAGCAGCAGCATCCTGCCTCAAGCCAGCAGCCAGTCTCTACCTATGCCTGTGTACCTCGGAGGACTCCAGAGAGACTCAGTGAGGGATGGAGGGGGAGAGAGGACAGAGAGAGAGAGAGAGAGAGAGAGAGAGAGAGGAGAGAGAAGGACAGAGAGAAAGATGGAGAGAGAGAGAACAAGAGACAAAAAATGGAGAGAGGACTGAGGACAGACAGATATAGAGTAAGAGACAGAGAGAGAGAGAGAGAGAGAGAGAGAGAGAGAGATTAAGAAATCAAGATAGAACAGTGTGGACAGAGAGAGTGGGAGGGGTGATTGAGAAATGTAAAGAGAAAGAGAGATAGATAGAAAGAGAGAGTGAGAGAGAGAGAGAGAGAGAGAGAGAAGGTTGAGGTTGGTAGGACAACGGGGCGTACGACGAGGAGAGGAGAGGCACAGTGAGAGGGAGACAAAGAGAAGAGGAACGCGAGAATGAAGGAGAGGAGAGAGCCAGAGAGGGAGAGGGAGAGGCGGTGCGGAGGACAAAACGAGTGCAGATGGAGAATGGCAAGAGAAGAGGCAGGGAGAGGAGGAAGAGACGAGGAGGCAGGAGAGAGAGAGAGAGAGAGAGAGAGAGAGAGAGAGAGAGAGCGGCGAGCATGGATAGAAGCAAGTGGACAACTCGGCAAAACACTTGGCTCATTCATCTTCAGCCCGCTCTGCCGTCACACACACACACACACACACACACAAACACACACACACACACACACACAGCCACAGTGCTCTCCGGTCCTCCGTGTTTCAAACAGCAATCACTCCTCTGTCTGCAACGCACTGTGCAACCTTGACTAAATGAGCCACGGGATGCCCTTGCCACAGACATCAAACCCCGGAGCCTTCCCGCTCCTCTCCTCACCTCTCTTCCCCCTCTTCCTCTCCTCCCCTCTCTGCCTCTCTCCTCTCCTCTCCTCTCAACCCGACTCTCTCCCTACCTGCCTCGTCACTGAGTCCCTGTGAGCAGCTTTTAGCGTACAGCTACCATCTGATCAGTCACATGGAGCAGGCGGCTACCAGACACAATCCCTGTAATCAAGGCGCCAGCGCTGGGTAATCGTATCAAAGCCCGTTACCTGACTGCAGCCCGGCAGACTCTTCCCCCACTTCGCCAGTCCAGTTAGTCTCCCTGATCACACAGGAGGAGTGACGGAGTGTGAGTGAGAGAGACAAACACACAGAGAGAGAGAGAGAGAAAGAGAGAGAGAGGAGAAAAACAGAAAGAGAGAGAGAGAGAAAAACAGAAAGAGAGAGAGAGGAAGGGAGAGGGAGAGACTGTGTGGGTGAGAGAGAAAGAGATGGAGAGAGAGAGAGGGAGAGATGGAGACAGAGAGAGGGAGAGGGAATGTATGAATGAGCCTCTCGCTGAGAGAGGAGAGGAGGTGGGGCTGTGTGGTGGTCAGGGCTACGCGCTCAATGTTCTGGGGGACAGGTGAGAAAGCAGGTGACGTTTATGTAATGTTGAGGTATGTATGTGCATATGTGTGTGTGTGTGTGTGTGTGTGCGTGTGTGTGAGTGAGTGTGTGAGTGTGTGTACGGAGAGGCAGGGGGGCGTTCCCTCCCCTAGTGTTGATAGAGTCGTGGGCAGACGGTCCTCAGCGGTGTGGTGATGCAGGGGTTAACTCCGGGAGAATTCAGGAGACGGGAGGGGAGGGGTGGTGAGAGCGTGTGTGTGTGTGTGTGTGTGTGTGTGTGTGTGTGTGTGTGTGTGTGTGCGGTGCTTTTCTTTTTGAATGGGGAGCAAGTGGAGTGACATATTTTTAACACAGTTTCCTCATTCAGCTCTCCCTCTCCCTCTTTCTCTCTTTCTCGCTCTCTCCTTCCCCCCTCTCCCTTTTTCTCTCTATCTCTCCTTATCACTCTCACTCTTTCTCTCTATCTTTCACCTTCCCTCTCTCTATATCTCCCTTTCTCTCTCTCTCTCTCTTCCTCTCTCTATTTCCCAGTGTCTGCGGCTGGATAGAGCTATCACCTCAAACAGTACCTCGCTGTGTAAAATCATAAAGATGCAGGTGGGGGAAAAAAAAGGAGAGAAGAAAGGAGAAAGAAAGAAAGAGAGAAAGAAAGAAAGGATGCCCAGTGTACAAGCTACCCCTGGAGAGTGTCTGCACGTCACCATTCATTTTTCCACAGGCACGCTTAAGACGAAACCCAACAGCTGAAACAAGCCCAGGAACTCTGACATCACTTCCTGTGATTTTGAGCCACATCTGGTTCATTATTTTTTCCATGCACACATGGAAGCGGAATGAGGGGGGCCCGTGAATGCACACCAGTGTTAGGGAGCGCACACCGCTCAGTCAGTCAGTCAGTCAGTCAGTCAGTCAGTCAGTCAGTCAGTCACATGGCACGCTACGGAGGGCCTGTGCAGGAGATGGAAAAGTAGAGTAGAAGGGAAGCCCCAACTACACAGTCTACACCTCTCTTACAGAGGAAGGGAGAGAGAGGGGGGGGAGAGAGAGAGAGAGAGAGAGAGAGAGAAAGGAGGAAAGAGAGGGAGGGAACTCAAGAGGCATTGAATTGAAATGAATTGAATTGGGTGAGAGAGGTAAGAAGGGAAGGGGGAGAGATGGGAAAAAGACAGAGAGAGAGAGGGAGGCAGAGAGAGAGAGA
>NC_045170.1:22349969-22392469 GCF_900700415.2 Clupea harengus | reverse complement strand
CTTGAATCATTATGCTAAATGTTGTTATCTGTTTCTGTTGAAAATGAATATAGGGCAATATATATCCTACTCAGATTGTAAAATCCTCAAATATCAAAATTGGTATCGGTCTTAAAAATCCTATATTGACCGGGCTCTGACGCACAGACACACACGCACACACACACACACACACACACACACACACACACACGCACACTCTCGCTCTCTCTCTCAAATACATTCATAAACAAGCACCCCTTCTCCTGTAATTTTTCATTAATGAAAGGGAGAGAGAGCGCTTCAATTTCCGCTCATGCCGGTCTAAGCCCTTTCGCCAGCAGCGAAGGAAATCTGTTCGCTTACGGGGGGAGTCTTGACATTTAAGCTGTCACCACAGAGGAAAGTCCCCTCCATCGCTCACAACAAAACTCTGTGACCTCCACATGAGCGTCACAAAATATAGAGGGGAAAAAAACGAAACAACTGAATCTGTGTACAGTTGACCTGACCATTGTTTTTCTCCTTCTGTTAAGTAATACTAATGTTAAGATGGTTATCAGGACAGACAGCGTGAGGCAACGTTGTCTTAATGAGGCTTGGACATCATTTCCTCAGCCATATTGATCCATCATAAGCAGCCATTTCCTGAAGATCACTATCAGCTTTAGCACACAGAGGGAGCCTGGACATGATACTAATTGGGAATCCTGAGAGTACATGCTGATTTTGTTTTTGTTTATTCTTAGTTTGATCAAATCTACAGTATGTTTTAACATCATCAATCATCTCCATGCAGGCCCGACGGGGGGGGGGGGGGGGGGGGGTCGGGGGTCAAAGGGCACAGATGAGCCCGGCCAAAGGCCCACAGGGGGATGGAAATGGAACATACGCTGTGTGTGCATTATCTGTGCAGGGGGTGGGGGGCCTTTTTCTGTCCCAAGACACACAACAGGCCTGCTCTATGGAGTAAATGACACACCAAAGGCCTGCTCCTTGTAGTAACAGACACACAACAGGCCTGCTCCGTGTAGTAAAATACACACAACAGGCCTGCTCCATGGAGTAAAAGACACACAACAGGCCTGCTTAAAAGCATTAACTGATCATTTACACACCTGATATTTCACCTGTGATGGCAGCTGACGCACACGTGAACACCTACATTACTGCATGTTTCATTTACGTACATCAATGCACTCTCACACGGCCTGGTGTGAGTTTGGCACTACAGAACACAAGTTCACAGCCTGTACACTATTCATTTTAGAGAGCCGAGGGTAGCAAGGCTTACATTCCTTCTAAAACCACTCCAGAACTAATCCAAATGACAACTCACCTTTACTGTTGTTCAGTTAACTAAACCTTCATGAGGATTGGACAGAGGATTGGTTTCAAACATCGTTCCCACTCACGTTTAGATCAAATTTACATGGCTGTCCTTAGACATACAGTACTGTGCAAGGGTTTCAGGCACATCTGAGACAATGCTTTAAAGTCATGACGCTGATGAATAGTTTTTACTATCATTTCACAACACACAAAGTGCAACAAACTGAAAACACCTACATCGATTTATGTGATATTTCCTATTGACACACAGGAAAGAAAGAAAGAAAGAAGGAAGGAAAGAAGTGACTGTGTTTTTGCCTGAAGCTCTTTCATAGCACTGTGCATTGCATTACACATCTTTCTTAGTCAGACTAATATCAAAGGAATGGCATGTCTTCTTTGTGCAACCCAGGGCTAAAACATCACCGTCTCTGTAAGGTCTGGGAGAATTTGTGTGTGATAGAGAAAGCATCCGAACCGTCTGGTCAGCACTGTCATGTCCTCTGCCCGGGGTGCGAGATGAAAAACATGGAGAGACAGGGAGAGGTGACCCCCCACCCCCCAGAGCCCCCCGCCCCCGCCCGAGGCTGCGCCCTGCCTTTCACCTGACAAGAGGACACACTGACTGGCACCTGAGGGAGGAGGTATTTGACAGCCCCCCCCACCACCACCACCACCACCACCACCCCCCACGAGCTAACAGAGCCTGAATATCAATGCATCCCCTGACTGCGAGAAGCCACCTAGCACCGCACCCAACCACCCCCCAACCCGACCCCACCCTCCTGCCTCTCCCTGGCAGCACAGAGGGACCTTTGACAGCACAAGTTGGGGGTGGGGGTGGGGTGTGGGTGTGGGTGGGGTGGGGGAGCATCTTTACATAATGCGTCGGTAAACCACAAACTGTCAGCACTCTTTTTCTGGCAGCCCCCTTTAAAATTCAGAGCTAAAGCAGACACAAGCGCTGGACGCAGAGGAACGAGGATGTTGTTATTTATGTATTTATTTACTTACTTACTTACTTACATTTATCTCTCTTTCTCTGACGGTACAGTCCATGTGGATCTTGTAGGTTGTCTGTATTGGGTGTACTCAGGCATCATGTGTTTTAACGGTGCAGTAATGTAAAGGTTTGAATACTGGTTTAATAAACGAGTGTTCAATCTCTCGCTTCCTCTCTCGCTCTCTCTCTCTTTCTCTTCAATGTGTCCCTCCATCTATTGGCTATCAGGTGCTCCAGATCAGATGCCATATGTTGAGAAATCTTCTGGAATGTGTGTTACACACCACATGCACAGAAGGAGCATCTGAATTAGGGCCTTTGTCAATGGACGGCACTATGGTGAGACAAGGGTTAAGCTAGAGTTGTAAGTACAGTTAGTTGTTATGGTCAAGGTTAAAGGAGCAGTCTGTGATTCTAATCCAATACACATTTTTGTCAAATTCAGCAAATTGCGCCTCAGGTTCCTCTAGCTGTCTGTTGTGTGTGTGCGCTCACAAAAACTTCTGGTGTTGGTACACAGTCCTGACTCTGAAACCTCTGGTGTTGGTATACAGTCCTGACTCTGAAACCTCTGGTGTTGGTACACAGTCCTGACTGTGTCAATGGGAAGCAAACAAAGTGGCTCAAACCGAGCCTTACGTTATTCCAGCCAACTCAACACATTGCTTCAGGAGCATGGAAGGAAGGAAGGAGTGTAATTTGACTGGCTGTTAAGCTCAAATATGAACAACCTTTCACCAGAATCGTGGACCACACCTTTAAGTCACAGGTTTGGAGCTGTTTTTGCAATATGTTTAGAACTGCAGGTGGAAATGCTTCAACCAGAAGGCTCTTTGGTCGGGTTTAGGTCAACTCCTTGAATCAGAAAACAGTTTATTTACAGAAATCAACTTACAGTTACAGCTTACAACTTCACAATAGCAGCCTGCTTGCTTAGCATCTCTAGTGTGCATCACACTAAAATGGAGGCAAAGTGGGGGACACTCCTGCCTTGTCTCGAGACTAAAATGGCTGTCATGAAAAGTATGAGAAACTACTTTAAAATAAATAAACACACACACACACACATACACACACACACACAAATAAGGCCACTGCCTCTCCTCTCCGCCACAGGGGAGAATCCCTGTCAAGGCCCAGTTTGTCAGAAGAATGTAAAAAATCCCATTCCTCTGCAGTTATGGAGGAAGCCAGGGTGCCCTCTCTCTGCGTGCGTGATTGGCAGACAATGAGGGGCAGAAGAATCGAGGGCCGCGGCATTCTGTCTGTGGGCTGACCCTGACGAGGGCTTCAGATTCCTACCCTGGAGGTCAGATAACATTGAAACATGCTGGGCTCACTTCAAAATGAGTGCCTCCAGAATTTTACAAATGATTTGAATGTTGTGATACTCGAACCACACAATAAGAAAAGGCTTTGTAGTGGATCTTATAGAGCTCAACTAATGAATGGAGACAGTTTGATAAATGGAAAAAAAGTAGTATGGCTGTGCATTAATAATATTATTACTTCTGCCATTTGATGCCAGTGGAGTAAAGTCACATTGTGGCCGCATTAGGTTGAAATTTCATTTCAGCACAAAAGGCCACTTCATTTGTCTGTCCTGAAACGCCCTCCACCTACTCTACTATCCGGACGTCTAGGTTATCACGGTGGGTGATATAGTAATAACAAGTTGCGTTCTATTGAAAAATCGAAGCCCTCTCCACCCAACTGGTGATGGACTCTGTCATTTACCTTGACAGCGTCTCATTTAACCGCCCAGACGTGTATATGAACACGGGCGGCCCGGGTGTGAGTTAGTAGCACAGCCTCTCTAGAGAGACCAGGAAAGGGCTGTGGAGAGTAAACGGGCCGCAGAATAAAACCTCACTGGGACACACGGAAGAAGGGCGCAGCGAAGCCAGGAGGAAGCATTTCTGCGGTATGCTCTCGGTGCTCTCCGGGCAACAAAGACGATGTGTTACGCTTAGACAGCAGCCAGTATGTTCTCCCCTTACTACTGTGTTGTCATTTTCAGCCGACCGGAGGCTCCAGTTAATGACAACGAACGATGCTGTGAAATCATCCCAGAAATTCGAATCTAGGCATCGTGTATTCTATAAATGCATTATGCGTGAGATTTCGAAAAAAAAAACTCGATCAGATTGTTCCGCAATGACCCCGATTTAACCCAAAGCCGCATATTGAGTGAAGCGATTGTGATTATGTAATGTTATTGACGATTTAATTTCGTAGCTGCAAACAATGCTGCGAACCGATCATTCCAAGCCAACCCATTCCTGCACCCATAGGGAAATTCAGATGCCCCTGCCGCAATAAACTGAGAATGAGGGTCAGAAAACACATGAGGTCTATCTTATGTACAAATGTTATAAAAAAGAATAGCGTTGTGGTGACCTCCATTTTAAATTACAGTAGGCTACTCAGCGAGCGGGCTCGGGCTTACCAATGTTGAATTATTTCAGTTTCAGATGACGCAAGGTATGCACATTAAAGTAACTCGGTTTCGTATTGAATACAAATACACTGGCTTTTAAATAAAACAAGGTAGTCTATCCCGTTAGTTAACACAAAAAAAATCTGCGAAATCAGATTTGATGTAGAACAATGGAAGTGTCCTTTCATCTGGATGCTACTCAGCGAGCAACAGTGAAGACTACTATTAACCATAAAGGACCTCGTTGACACATGACTCGCTAAACGTGGGTTCAGAACTGCAATCACAGAGAATGAGTGTTGAGCTTCCAGCAGGTGTCATTCAATGTTATGTATCCTGGAATTACACTCTAGAACGCGTCTGACCACTGATGTTATTGTCCAGATTACGGCTGATATAACATTAACGGAACCACGCGTTACATCCGCCAACTGTAGGCTATTAGCAATGCTGATTCCTAATAGTTGTGTCATGCAAGAACACTACATCAAAGATGTGATGACTTCCTCAATAGGATACACAATTAGCTTGCTCCCGAAACCTTGTTACATCGGACTCCATCCCGTTACCTGCAGAGAGCTCACCAACTTCACTTCTCTGCAGTAGCCTACCACATATTCCCCAGCCTACGGACAGGAGGGTATGTGCTAAGTTATGGTAATGCACACATTTAATAATAAAGGAATTTGCTACCTGGCACAGTGGAATCATCCTCGCTATCTATTCTTCGTTAGCACGGAGACACGCCAGGAGCGACGGGGGTAGGCATAACTCCGAAACGTCCCGTCTGTGGTATTTAGACCGTCGGCTACCCTGCTGGTCCGTGGGACAATGAAACTGCAATCTCTCCGTCCGAACGTCTGTTTCTCCCCGAGCTGGCCAGCGCGACCAACACGCCACTTCAATTCACGCAGCTACAGCGCGCGCCACACTAGACCGCACGAGACCCCCGGCGGACCCACGCCCCCTTGCATGCGCTGACAGTGCAGTCAGTGCTCGTGGCATACATTTCTTAATAATCTTCAGGGGTGTCCTCTGCCCCGCGACCCCGTTTTTCACTTTCGTTTCTTTGAAAAGAAATATTGAATGGCTACCTGTAGTAGATTTGATCATCAGGTAGTCTAAATATAGCCCACAGACAAATGATGTCATTGTTTAAGAGTCAGTTATTCCTCCTTCATTCACAGCTATTGTTACACATCAGCTATACAGGCCTTGTGGTGCTTCTATCAAGCGCCGTACATGTACTGTTCTTGGAAAATTATTATGCTCCCCCATATAGCTCGTAATGTCATAATATTTAAAAACATTTGTCAAAATAAATCATTATTTTACACTTCTAGAGTGACAGAAAGCTTAGTAGCCAGTTCTTCACAACTATTCTTAGAATCCAGTTTTTCACAGGTTTTCCCCAGTCGAGTCATCCATGGTCCATGGTCCTTGAGGGAAAGCCCAACTGTATATAAATGGCTGTCATAATGAACACCATTGGGATATGGCTATCAAGCTTTTCAAACCAGGTGTCAATGGTGTTGTTTGTGCCCTGCACAATTACCATGGTGCCATTTTCCATTTTATCCTGGTCTCTCTCAAGACAGCACGGTTTACAAGGGATGTATGAACAGAAGTGTGTGTGTGTGTGTGTGTGTTTGTGTCTGTAAGGAGTATGAGTTTCCCCACAGACATATCACACCAAGCCTGTGACATGATGACATCACCCCTAACGGCCTGTCCAGGGACCGCACCTAAGCCTCGGCAACAGGGACACCTCCATGACCGGCTTTCATCTGAGTAAACACATGCTCTCTCTCTCTCTCTCTTTCCCTCTTTCCCTATACCGCGTTGTTGTACCTTCTCACTGCGGCCTGTGTCGTGGCGCAGTCCCCCGTTATATAACAGCATTACGTCTGCCGGCTGCTCCCGGCTGCGTGGGGGGACTCCACTATCGACAGCCATCAGGACCAACGGGACGGGGCAGGGGAGCAGAGTGTGGAAGAGGGGGGTGTGGGGGGAGGGGGGTTGCGCAATTAGCCTAGTCACAGGGAAACAGGATGGAAGAGAAATGAATAGAGAAGTCGTAGTGCTGCTGAAGCTTCTAGGCATTGAGAAGGGAAACACAGGGGTTGGTGGTGGGGGGGGTAGAGTCAGGGTTTTTGGGTCTGTTGCTTCAGATTACACACACACAGATGGACAGTGATATTAACCTCCTATCCCACCGCACAGAGAGAGACACAGGGGGAGAGCAGGCATCATACAAGATGTCTGGGACATCTGCTGGACCTGAATGCAATCCATCTGGGAGATGAGTGTGTGTGTTTGAATTGGGAGAAATGGGAAAAGTTGAACGCAACGGAGGGAATCTGTAGGAATGAGAAGGAATGACGTACCGTCTCTCAGGCACCGGAGAGGGGACTCCTTGGACTGCGTGCCATGTAGACACACGCAAACACACACACACACACACACACACACTCTCTTTCCAACAACCCCATGGATGAATGTTTGTTTTGTGCTCACCCTGCCTCATGCCAGTCTTGTGATCACATTCCTAAATGACTGCTTGCCAAGTGTGTGTGTGTGTGTGTGTGTGTGTGTGTGTGCGTGCGTGTGTGTGTGTGTGTCAGGACTCCCCTGTGACAGCAGGGAATAAGGGTAATCAAACTGGGTTACGCTGACCATGTGACCATGGGGAGGCACACATAGCCACAAGCCAAAGGAATCTCCACTAGGCCCTTGGCACACACTCTCTCAAGCTCACTATTGCAAGAAAAAAAAAATAGGAAAGAAAACCTATGAAGAAGTAAATGATCACTTGTACATGGATACATGGAAGATGAACACCATCCCTGGGCCACTAGTGTCAATTACAGCATGTCTCATGTTATTGTTTTTCTGGTGCTGAACCCTGATGATGTGACTGGTTTTACAGGAACAACACTGCCCCCTACAGGATAATGTACGACAATGCAGTCTTAATATACATGCCGTGTAGCTTTAAAACGCAAAAGAAAATACTGCGACACGTTTAAAATCTTTGGAACATTTTTATTATACTAAAAGAGTATCGTCTGAAAGTAGACTAAAATGATATATTAAGCAGATAATAACCAATACTCAACCATAATCACTACAGCCAACAAGGAAGAATTTGAAACTAGTGTATGACTTCTGTGGTCACCTTACGCTAAACAATGCCCAGGTGAAATCTTTAACTTGTGTACATGATATAAAGAAATGGTTAAGTCAACATATAGGTGATTCCGTGCTTTATGTAACAGAAAAGGCATACATCAGATGGTATTACAGCAGCAAGACTAACAGAGGCACAGCAAATAGATATGATTACCCATTTTCCTATGTATACCCTAGACAAACATTGACACAAGAATATGTGTGAGCTCAGAGTTATATAAAAATCAACAATTACTATGACCTGGAACTATATAGCCATTTTGGGACAGATTATCCATTTTTAGAGATGTCAAATATATTTGACCCAAACCCAGACATGCCAGTATAACCATGATAAAAACTGTAGGTTTATTCAATATTAAGTGCAACAACAGATCAAATATTTTACAAATGATGAAAACAGATTTTTAAATTGGTCAGGATCCTTCAATTCCAAGCAATAATCCATAATAAAGCATATTTTGTCTGTTTTACACAAATAGTGTGTTACATTGCATAGGCTATTGTGTAGAAGACTAGCATCAACCAAATGATTTTACATCAATCTTTAAAAATCTAAATTGTCATATTTGCCTTTGGCTTGTGAGTGATTGCTTGTTGAGCCTTTTACCTGACAACAATCACCTACAATATTTGATATATGAATACAATCTGAATCTGAATAAAACAATTGAATTCAATCCTTCACGCAGATATCTGGCTTTGGTTTGATTCGGAGGTGATGGGCGCGTGGGTCGGTAAGCTGGTTTAACTGGCAACCATCGACCAAATGATTGTTATATCAACATTCATTAAAAAAAAAAAAAAACATAAAAAAATGTAAATCCTTAAATCATCACCTCACAAAGACACCTGCCTTTGGTTTAACTGAAGTCACGGTCGGAGAGAATGAGGGGAGCCACCAGCGTCCAGAGGTAGATAGCCAGACCAAGCCAGCTGGAACTGATCTTCACCCACACCGCAGGCATGGTGCTCTTCATGCCCCCGTAGTCCGTCTCCGGCCTGGCAGAGGGGCGCGAGGAGAGGGAGTTACATTGAGAATGCCATTACATTTTCACATTGTGTCATTTTGTGAGTAAGTCGCTTTTAATATCATCTTTAAATTAATTTTGCTCCGCCACAGTCATGTAAGGGGGAGATACACACATCTCGTCACTCAGCCTTTTCACTACTTCGACAAAAACTCTTCACTGCTGCTTTAAATGGACTTTGTCCAAAGATGCTTCAGAGTAATGCATAATTCTCCCCAAAGTTTCTGCTCTGACTAAATATAAATGTATTACTCTGAATCTAAAATAATAACTGAAAACCTCAATAGTGCATCCCAAACAGTATTAGTAGTTTGCGAGCACTGGTTTTGTGGCCTTACTACTTTGCGTCACAATCGCCACATCTATGAGACATTATTGAAACTGGATATTTTGCTTTCTTTAAAAGAATGAATACTTGTCTGAGCAGGGAAAGGCATAGATACTCCTTTGGCTGTTTGTCACATAAACATCAACATCTATTAGATCTATTCAGGCTCTCTTGTGGCTTAACTGACTTTAGGAATACCACTGTTATTAAAGTTCATGTTCCAGAAAAGAGTACTGACCTATGTGTGTAAACTCTGTATGGAGAATTTCTGCTGTCAATGGTACTGTGATACATTATACATGACAAGATTACACTATTGATGAAAGCTAAGGGTAAGATCGCTGCAATTCTGTCCTGGGCTCCATAATCATGTGCTTGTAGCCATTGTTTTTATTGACCTCCTTGTGAATGACTTGTGTCAGTCTTGTTTTGCCATTTTGAGCAGCATTTTCTGTATGCGACATGTTAGTGTTTATGTCTTTGTTATACAAAGTTTTTGATTATATGGATATTCAGAACATTAGGTGACATGTTTTTGTTTATGTTATGTCTATAGGCTTAAAGGTTAGCCATTATGCCGAACATTCAATTGAGTTGGGTCAAATGACTGGGCAAATGATCTTCAGATTTCAAATGACTGTAGACAAATTACTTGGAATATTTGATTTCATGAACACAAATGAAATAAGCAGAATGGGGAATTTGCATATTAATACAATAGTTTGTAACTCTTTTCTCAGATGGCTTACTAACCTTGTCAGCTGGATTAGCTTACCCCTGACATGGGGCAAGTTGAGCCACAAGAACACTTCTTTTTTTGTTTTGTTTATTTGAGTTAAGCGCATTGCTAAGATTTGAATTGAAGTCACACATCCTGACCTTGTGTTGTATGTGTTTGTTTTATTCCTGTCTCGTATTCCCTTAAGGTCTATGGGCCGACTCTCTCCTACTTACTGGTACCAGTTGGTCAGGGTCATCATGATGTAGAGGGAGGCCAGGAAGAGGCTGAAGTGGAAGAAGGAGTAGCTGTAGGTGACGCTCTCCTCCTCGTTGTCCACGGCGCGCCGCACCCCGTCCTCGGACGTGGCCTCGGCGTCGGACGCGGCCAGACCCTGGGTCTCCTCCGTTTGCATCAGCTTGTTCACCTGACTGTTGTTGGATGAGCGGATACTTGGGAGAGAGAGAGAGTATTGCATACGTTTGGATCTGTTCGTTTGTTTGTTTTATTCATTTCAAATTCTATTCTATGCTTCAGCATTATTGTACTTACAGTCATGCCAATAAGGTGGTAAATTGAGAGAGAGAGAGAGAGAGAGAGAGAGAAGGAACTTATCCCCAGAGGGTGAAACACAGCGATGCTGCAGACATTGAGAGTTGGAGCAGGACAGGCTGATCAGTTCTTACCTTGCATACAGAGTGCAGAAGAGGA
The DNA here is from genome assembly GCF_900700415.2 of Clupea harengus. NCBI lineage: Eukaryota > Metazoa > Chordata > Actinopteri > Clupeiformes > Clupeidae > Clupea > Clupea harengus. Next base: position 22,381,735 of record NC_045170.1, on the reverse strand, counting down.
AGATGACCAGTCCCACAATGCTTTGCGCGTCCCACCACTGAATTTCTCCAGGAGCAACAGTGGGGCTGGCCGCGGTAGTGCTGGAGACGAGACTCAGAAGACTTGGGTTACACTTACGGTCTGTGGAAACACATTTGAAAGACTATATTACGATAAATGAAAAATAACATAACTATTTATTATAATTAGGGCTGTCAAGCGATTGAAAAATTAATCGAATTAATAACATGCTTTTTGATCAATTAATCTAAATAAATTTTATATATCAATCTGCGGTTGACATGAAGTCACAAAGTCAACAAGCCTGGGCAGTGTGATGTTCACCACACAATAATGGCAAACAACAGGTACTTCAATGGACTTAACTTAATGAAGAACCACTCTCATAGTTTGTCTTAAACTAGCAAGCAAACTAATTTAGGTAACGTCAGACTACACCAACATCTACAGCAAATCTCGCTAGTTTGTGAATTTGTCACCAAAAAACCTGCACCTTGGTCAAATGCAAAGGTGTTTTTTTTAGTTAGTATAGTTGAATAAGTCTGTCCTTACAGTTATGGTTAGAAATATTACAAATGACCTTCAGGTCCAGTGGTATTTCCGAACTCCAAAAATGAGGTGAAATAATTCCAAAATGAGAAACACTATTCTAATCCATCCAATCTGGCCTACGCTGAGTGGTTTACTTATGGGGTCAAGGGGCATCATCACAAGATTAATCTGCAGGTTTTTTTACCCATTCTTTTTCTATAATAATTAAATCAGAATGAATGTGTTACTTTGACAACACTCATTACATACATATGATTTCGTGTGGGAAACCCATGACTTACTGGGGTTGTTGGTCATGGCTGACCAGGTAAGGTATGTGGTGTAGAGAGTGATCATGGAGGCCTGGAGTAAGCCAGAGCTGGGCTGAGCTTCCTGTGGATGCACCCACACACACACACACACACACACACAAAAACACACGCACACACAGACAGACACACAGACACACACACACACAAACAAACTTTTAGGATAAACTGTAATTGCACTCCCCAAACAACAAGCAAAACCTGATGGTATCCATAAACACCACTTTGCGTTACATATAAGTACATAACACAAACCTGTGTGTAATCTGTAAGTGCATACAATACAAACAAGTGTGTATAAACTAGTTATACTAGTACCTGTGTTTAATCTGTAAGTACATACAATACAAACAAGTGTGTATAAACTAGTTAGTATAGATTAGCTCCAAAGATGTAGGTACTAAGGTGTTCATTGAGCAATGCCAAGCATTAGCATACCTGCACTTTGGGCAAGATGGCCACAACAGACACCACGATGGTGAAGATGAGGTTGAGACTGATGAAGACCTTGTGTGTGGTGCAGTCGTCGTGGGCGTAGTAGACATACAGCACCACGACGAAGGCGAATGCCGCGCCGTAGAACAGCAGAGTAAAGGTGAGCAAAGCTGCAGTCGCGGGGACAGAGACGAGACAGAGCCTTTAAATTAGTCAGAAATCACTCAACTCTTCTATTGTATTTCTGATTTTATAGTCAATCATTTCTCTCCTTCTCTCTCTCTCTTTATTTTTTTCTTTCTTTTATTATACAAGCTCTCCTTCCTTTCTTACATAAATACATTCATTTATTGGAGCCACAATCAAGGACTATTTATTACCCTCGAATACTGCATCCAGCTCTTACATAACAAAAAAAAAAGCAGCAAGGCCCATTAGTCTGTCAGGAAAGCCGGTAAAAAAAACCCTGAGTCGAATGAGCTGCAGCCAAGTTCGTGATTTTCCCATAAATGCAGCCATAGCTGTCCAGTATCTGGGCTCTCGTGGTTGCATCATAGGCTCAGAGCCATCTGTATTTGATTTGCCTTCTAGTTTTTTTTTGGGGGGGGGGGGGGTTCTCTAGTAGTAGCAAATCATCTAAAATAATTCTGGTCCAGTTTGCAGTATGTCTGTTGTTTTTGTTTGGTAACTTCTGCGAGATGGCAGCTTGTATGACTGTGTGAAACTAAATGCTGTATTAATGTCCTGTCACTGGGTTTATCGAGCTGGGAGCTAACAACTTAAAGGCTGTTGGTTTGGTTAACATGGGAAATCCCTTACATGTATATATGTATAGAAATATACTGTACATGTACCTACATTTACCTTACTGAAGTACCGAATAAATGAAGTAAGGCTGATATTTCATTACCTGCATACCAGCACTTGCTGTTGCCATCTTCAGCATTCTCCAGCCAGTTCTGGTTCCAGGTGTGAGCAAAGTCCACTAGCAGGATGAGTTGGATGACGATGAAGATGAAAGAACCTACCACGCCAAAGTAGTACCAGACTGTAAGGAGATGGAATGAAAGACAGAGAGAGAAAGAAAGAAAAGAAAGAGAGAGAGGGGGGGGGCTGGCATTAAAACACAGAGTTAATCTGCTGACACATCAAAGACAGCAGAGGCTGCAGTGCCTCAAAGGGACATGGGAACTTTAGAACTCCGCAGGGCTGGAATGAGAACTAAGAACTAAGAGAAGAGTCTGTACCAGTGTTAAAAGTTCCATCAGGAATGAAGAAAGCCCCCACAGTGATCCCCACCAGTATCAGGAACTTGAAGAACCAGAATCTGAAATACATAGATGCATGTTAAAACACAAGACATACATCCTACACACACACACGCAGAGAGTTATAAACTGCAGACATGATTATGAATTTTACAACATCATTCCTGCAAGGAGCGCAGTTTGTGGGGTGGGGAAGGAAAGGAAGTAAGTGCTTTCAAAGCAACACAGAGCAAAAAATAAAATGAAAAATCCAACAAAAACAAATGCAATTCCACACTCTCATCAGCAGGTGGCGCCCTCCCATTAGCAACACTGAGACTCCTGCCTTACCCGTTCTGGATGGCAGCCCGTGGGTCTTTGCTGCTGCGCACGCGGATCATGATGAAGGAGAAGAGGAAGAAGAAGCAGGCCATGGCAAAACACATGCGGTACACCGACTTGTAGCCCACGATGATTTCACAGTTTACTTTATTCTCAAAGCCAGGTATGGAGCTGCCACCTACACAGAATCCTGGAATCTGCAAGAACGAAAAAAACAAAAAAATATAAAAACTGACAAATAGGCACTGAACATCTGTGGAGTTTCCATTACGTAATTCTTAATGTGTTATGCAAACCACAAGATCTGCTGCGTGTTGCTTTGTAATAATGTCAGAAGAGAGAAGTGAATCTCCTGGTTTAGTGAGCAGCATGTGATTTATTGATTAAGAGCAGGAGATGATTGGTGGGGGTCTGGGGGAGGTTGCCACTCTCACTGCTAGTGTTGGCTGTGCACACTGAGCTGATCATTTCAGCTACCCCAAAAGCATGCGTACTGGGCGCTAGGCTATGTGAATTGAATGTGAATTGTCATTGAATTTTAAAGCTCTGTAAATTAAAAAAGAAGCACAATACTCCATTACTAACTTCAGTCCGCCATTACCACTATTTTGAAGTGTTCAATCTGACAATCTGACCTGTTTGGCTGCTGGGGTTGTTTCTGTTTACTGAACAAGTATAGGTTACATTGATTTACATTCATTTCTGTGAAATCCAGAGAGGCCTTCTCTCGCATAACTCTCTTATATAGGCCTGTGTAAATAAATAAATGTAACCGTTCCACTCTCCTGAGGCGCTTGTTAACCCTTTAGCAGAAATGGCACCTTTTGCAGCTGCGTCTCCATGCCCGGTAGTATCATAATGACTGACACCATGGTCCCCAGGAAAAGGAAGAAGGAGAACGCCAGCCTGGTGACGGTGGAGTTGAAGGCGGCAGGGCAGCAGCTCGACAGGAGACAGGGTGCTGAACTGCACAAACATGATGCCTGAGGAACAACGGCACACACGGGCAGATAAAAAAAAGAGACCAGGTTACTCATGTAAACACTCGACTGAAAACACTGTGTACATAACAAAAGAACAACAACTAATGCAATGCATTCATTCATTGTCTCTGCACAAGCTGTTCTTTCATGCAAATGAGTCCAGCCAGTAAATCAGGTCACTGCGGGATGACACACCGCACTGCACTATGCCTCCGCCATGGCCCCTGTCTAAAAACCCTACCAGGAGAGGCCAGGACAGGCAGCAGGGCTGGGAAATGGGTCCGCTCAAGGGTTGACATGGCTATTGCTCATAGTCAAGAGCTCCCCACGGGTAGGCTACAATTAGAGGTGTTTGCACAAATTTGAAGGCCTTTTTATAGGAATGCTGTTCTGAAACTGGTGAAATGTATCGACTCATTTTTGAATGCCACTAAGGAACAGTGTAAATGTCACTTCTCTTCTCCACACAGGCAAGGGCACTAGCGACTTTCATAGAGTTGCAGACGTCAAATGTTTTCAAAGATCTCCTACAATACAGAAGACTATATTTAACATTAATTGTAACAAATTGTCAATAGCAGAGGCGTGACTCTGTTCAGTCAAGGCAGGGGAACGGCTAAAAGATGCTCTATAGAATGCAGTTTCAATGACGCGGATGTAAACACAACTCAGTGGATGTGGAGGCTACGTACATTGCACAATCTGACCTACATGTGGTATAACGTAGTGGTTCTGTAGGAGGCCGTTTACGTTTTTAAAACTAGATTTTAGGCCAACCGGAGTCCAAGCTGAGATTTAACTAAAGACTTAGGCCTAGTATTGAAAATGATCTACCAATTAACTTCACGACACAGCAACCATTGGGTAGAAGTAAAACAGAGCACGGTGATAGTAGGTTTAGAGTCGAAAGAAATGGGTGGATACAACAGATCAGTTTCAAATAAGAAAGAGAAATACAAAGTTGATCAAGCACCGTCTCTCAAAATATCCAGCACATTCTTCACGTAATCCAACTTTGCAAAGATAAAACTAGGATACATTTATCGTGTTCATCGAAGGCGTTGCGAGCTAGCGATACGTCGTAGGTTATTGGAACTCAGTCAGAAAAAACTTTTTTGTTCGTATATACTTCGATTAGCTATGGCTTGAAGTTGGCAAATAAAATAAAGGTCTTAGTTACTTACGCAGCTAGCGAGGGAACATAAGGCCATACAAGCTCCCATGTTTCAGACTGAAACGAAACTCCAAGAAACAACGATAATTTTTGCGGAAGTGTTTTGCTTTTTTCATCTGACTTGTTTGGAGAGGAAGAACCGAGGAACGCCTATTTTCTTTCGACTAAATTCAACGCTTGTCTTGTGATTGGTCAACGGGAAAAATAGTTGCAAACCGGTCATTAATGTAGTTTTTTGTAAAGTTTTTTTTTTCGATTGGTGCCACATGACTGAAGTTGAGATAGCCTACTGCAGAAAATAATTTGTTTTATGTGTTTCAAACCATTAGGCCTACAAGTAAAAGACTGGTATAGTAAAATGGAAAAACACCTCATATTGAAAGAGAACAATAAAGTAGACAAAGATGTATGATAATGAAAATGTAGTCAAAGTAATAATTTCAAGCCTTCGAATAACTGTGCCCGGATGGGACAAAGAACAATTATCGTGCCTGACGAGAATGGATGAGATGATGAAATGACTTCACTGTCCACTTAACAAGATGTAAAGTTGTCTGTCCATTTTTTTATATGCATAGACACAATTAAAATGTATGCTTACAGCTAAATTCCAGAATTGTGTTTCATTCTCAACAGGGGGTAGGGGTGGAAAGGGGCACTCCAATCTACGTTGTCACGACTGAATTAAGTTTACTGATTAAGTTTACTTCAAGACACAGAGTGACAATTGAGACCACTCACAGGCTGCTGTTGTTCACTGCAAGTACTAACCTTATTTAAAAGTTTATTGGCATGTGGGTTTGTGGTTATTCCTGTCTGCTGCTGTTCATTTTCACCCCATTATTAAATCATGAACTGAAGGAAAAACAAGCCATGTCGTTGTGTGTTTACTTTTTAAGCATTTCTAGCTTTGTGAGCTGAAGGAATAAATTATGTACAGAAAGCTGTGTCGCTAAAGGGGAACTGGGCTTGAGTTGGACTCTACCAGGATATGGAGTTCAGCTGTGCTGATGAGTGTCATAAAAGACAGTACCCAGCATTTGGCCCTTGTTTACAGTGTGACAAACTTATGATGATAAAGGATATGTGTGTGTGTGTGTTTGTGTGTGTGTGTGTGTGTGTGTGTGTGTGTGTGGGTGTGTGACTGTGTCTATGACAATGTGTATGTCTCTGTAAGCCCCCCCCCCCCCTCTATCTCACTGTCTCTGTGTGTCTTAGGGAAAGAGGATGTTTGTTAAGGGGAGGAAGGATGTCTGTCTCTGACAAGGTGTCCAATTTCTCTGCTGGAAGGAAACACAGCAGGTAGTGCCCAAGCAGATGTGATGTTGAAAGAGACATGAAGGTCAGACAGTCAGCATATAACTAAGTGTCCTCTTCCACCTATCTTGATGGCGTTGTATCCTCTCGCACTCAAACACTGTGCACTGGAGGCTGCAGTCTACTATCACTATCAATTTTAAGTACATTTCAGTCAGTGTATCACAGTATGTGACCATCAATATCAAGTCCAATTCAGTCATTGTACGTAGATATCACAGTATCAATTCAAAGGCAAATTCAGTCTAACTTCAAGTATGTGCTTACTGAACAGTATACTTGAATGAATGACTGAACATGGTGTTTCAAAGATGGTCCAACTGACTAAATAAGGTTGTTAAATCTATCGAGGTTTAGAATATTTCCTAAACAGCTTCATTTTTTGAATAGCCTTATTTGATGGTTTGGGGACTTTGGGCAATAAATCCTCTGTACAGTAGGCCTTGTTTTCATTTTAGGGCATTCAATATACGTTATTCCAGTTAAGTAATTTACAGGTTTACCTCAGCCAGGAAAATGTATACCATATTTTTTTTTACCTTTTTTATCTTCTTACGTATTTGGGTACCAAGCAGCGACAATTGTCGTTGCCTTTTACTGATGCTTTATGTTCGTGCATGTCTAAAGCAATAAAACATATTTATTTTCAATCGCTAGTCCCAGTTAAATAGGAGTTTCGTTCACCTGTTGATGGAATTCACCAACACGCTAACCTGAGGGGCGAACTGAAACGCACAATCCTTTTTCCCCTCAATATCCTGGTTGGACAGATCCCCGTTGAAGGGCCGTACCATTGGAATCATAGGGGACTACAAATCTTAATCACTTGATTTACACTGAGCATCTTGAAGTTCTCTGTAGGTATACAATATCACCGTTTACTCTGACTCAAAATCTTTCTACAAATGTAACCATTATCCTATTTATATACCTCAGTGTTAAGGATATTGGCGGTGTTTCTGATGGCGCACTCTCTGCACGCTAACATGGTACGTTCCTCATGATTTGCATCCTCACCATGCATTAAACTACAGAAGTGAACATGCATTCGTTTCGGTGCACAGGTTACAGGTCCATTCACTGCTGCGGAGGTCTAGGCTCAGTCTAGCAACTCGAAAAAGAGAGACGAACGGTATTGATTGTCATCTGTATCGAGGCAGCCTTGCAAGATGGTGGCCGGATAAAATTACTTTGGATCTTTCTAGCCCCTGCTCTGCCAGCGCACCACATAACGACTGGTAAGTATGATTTGTCAGATGGACACATGGATTTATGGACAAGAATAGGCTATTCGTCATGTGCCCTCGGTTCATTTTTACACATTCAAACATAATCAATTACAAGTACAAAGGTATGTGATAGCTTACACAAGCAGAGGTTCTTAAGGTCATTAAAGCAACATTTGCCCATGTCCTTTTGGTCTTAAAGCCTACTCAGTCTATTAAATGTGTGCAGGTTAGTTTTATAATGATGTAATTATTTACGCATTTTCTCTGTGTGTGAAATCTGGCGTTTATTTTAAGAAGCTTCTTAAATGTAAGCAATTTTTTTTTTTTTATCGTTTGTATTGTATTGTGCTTGCATGTATCTTGTACTGTACGCTGTACTGTGACTGTATCTGCCAAGGCCAGTTGTCCAAGGCTCATTTTTGGGGACTTGCATTGTAGGCTATTCTTAGAGCACATACACACATAGAGTGGCACCTAGGAAACCATAGCCTTCTGAACTATGCGGGAACTTTAGGCTCTGCTTTAATTGCCACGGTCTTCAACGGAGGCGGCCTTGTCTCAGGCATAAGAAATCAAGAATATCTACTTCAGAGAAGCCGAAAATAAAATAGAACCCAATGGCTAAACAAGTGTTGGTCTTGTAGCGTCTCTTAGTGTTATTGAACATACTCCCATTATTTTTCAAACCGTTTCCGGGGGCAGTTTTGCAGACACAGGCCACTGGGCATTGAAAGAATGTAAACGCGTCACCGTGGAATGATCCGCTATGATTTGTGTGACCCAGCTGTATTACAGTGTAGGCCAATCCGCTGAACTGATTGTTTTTCGCGTCAACCTCAGGGCCACAAATGTCAGGCCGAGAATTGTCGGGAGAGTTGTAGCTCTGGGCCTTATACTGATTTTAGCTTTCCAAATCTTGCTCGCATCTCTGTTCAGTTCAAAGTTAAAACCAGCTGCTATTTTTGTCTGGACCTGTTGTTCACTCCTAGGGTCACTCAGTTTCTCCAGCTGTTTATGAATCAATTTCGCATGTGTTGCAAAAATGTTATGAACACCTACAATGATTTTTACAATGAACCTTTGAACCATGTTCAATCATGAAACTAGCTTATCAAAGGGGCAAAGTATATTGTATCGATGACTGGACTTGGGAGACAAGCGAAACAACTTGAAGCCATTTTATGATGTCTGAAGACTTCAAGACTTCTCCAACCACACTCTTTGTTCTTTTCATTGTAGAAGCATGTCCTTGTCTGTCTGCACGTAGTGGTGACATAATCCCATGATGATGACATGCTCCGAAATGTCCCACTGGGGAATGGCGGGGCGGGGGGGGGGGGGGAGTGGTAGCAGCAGCTATGGATAACGATGACTATGACCTCTCCCAGCTCCACCGTCAGGACGCGATGCTCTTTGTCTTCTGGATTCATGTGCCCCTACTCCACTGCACTAGGTTACTCACCACAGCATCCACTTAGTTCAGTCGGGGCATCAGGGCAGCCCATCCACTTGCGTCAGTTAGGAAGGGGAACGTTATGGCTACCTCAGTCTCCTCAGGGTCTGTCACCACTCTGTCACCTGTCACCATTCTGAGCTCCTTCCCATTGGGAGATCTGGTGCCAGATCAGCTATCTAATCCAGGGGTTTCTCTGTAGGGTGGCACATGGAGTAGTAGTGCTTTTATTGTTTCTTTGTGATGCACTGTTCATAATTTAATGTTATTTAGTTGTTGGGTTATTGGAGGCTTTTCCTGATGAGGGGCACTACAGGGTCTTTTGTTTATCTTCCATTCCTGCTTACTGTCAAAAGAGGTTATGTTAACTCTCTCTCTCGCGCTCTCTCTCTCGCTCTCTCTCTCTCTCTCTCTCTCTCTCGCTCTCTAACGCTATCTCTATCTCACAGACACACACACACACACACACACTCTCTGATATCTGCATGGGCCTCTATCAAAGCGACCTTCAGTAGACGTTTTCGAATGTCTCATCACAAATACTAGAAATGACAACAGAGGTGTATCTTCTCAGATTGATAAAAGAACAGTTTCTTTTTTTTCTCTTCAAATGATCCTCATCGTTATTAATGTACAAAAGAATTTCGTCAATTCGTGTGTGTGTATCTCAGCCAGGTGCCGTTCATTTTGCCAGACAGTCATGTGCTCATTTCCTGGCTGTACCATTTTGCCAGAGAATTGTATTACCAACTCATTTTCAGTGTGTCCAATAATGTGATGGTTATCATCATCATCATCATCATCATAACCACTGGTCTCTGCTGGACTGGAGTGACCCATCAGATGCTTTCTGCTCCGCTGGCGCTCAATGACCTGTGAGAGACCTTTGTGTCACGCGTGCCATCTTCTGCTCTGCCAGCTGTGAGTGACAGGCAGGCTTTTCCCAGCAGTCTCTCTGCTCCACGGCTGATGAATCCGGCTCACGTCGCTAAAAATAAACAAAGTCAACAAACGGCAGCAATCTCATGCATCAGAGCACAATTATGCACACACACACACACACACACACACACACAGGCATCTGCATGTATGTACGCACACACACACACACACGCACACACACACATGCACGCACACACATACATATGCATACATGAACAAAGTCTGATCATCAGAGCATCCAGCATCCACTCGGACAAGTGCACTTTGACATACAGTTTGGTACATACTCATGATATCTAGAATGCGAATGCTAGCCTCAGTTTTTAAAAATGCCTTCTTAGATTTTGTTCAGCTTGTCGCATATGTGATTTGTTCTTGGAATAAAAATGGCGAGGTATATGCACGCACACAGAGTAAACAGCCCATACAACTCCCCTGTTTGAAATATTATATTGGAGATGGAGGGCGATAAAGATGACAGACAGGGTCCTTGCTCTGCGGTTTGTGCGACCTTAACCCCCCCCCATCATGGCCGCGTCCGCCCCCTCACATGATGATGGCACATATGGTAGGAGGGGGACAGGAGCCGGCATGAGATGGCGCAGCGGTAACTCAATAGCCTGTCACTTACGGTGCATTCCCACGATTACTCACCATGTGGAATTTAAAATGAGTCCCTCGCTACACACTCACACAGGTCCACACGCACATACACACACACTCTGTGCATGTGCACACACACAGACACAGACAGAACATACACACACGTACATGCACACTCAGTATGCACACACACGCACACACACACACACACTCACCTCCCTGGCCCCAAGCAGTGTCTGTGCTTTTATTTCAATGTCACCACCACCCCCCACCCTGAATACCACCTGCATCCTCTCAGCCTCCACCAAGAATTACACTGTCAGTATGAAAGAGCAGCCCCCCCCCCCCCCCCGCCCCCAAGAAGACATTCCAGGTTATTTAATTAGCTAAACATCTTTCCACTGATCAATGGGTCTCCGCCCCCTTTTAGTAGAACAGGAAGAAGATGTCCTCTGATAAATTGTTCAGAGTAATGACTCATGACACCAACATTTTTTTTTTTTTTTTTTTTTTAATACGTAAAGGCACGGATTACTCTTGACTGTGGCATGTCAAGTTTGTGTGTGTGTGTGTGTGTGGTGTGTGTGTGTGTGTGTGTGTGTGTGTGTGTGTGTGTGTGTGTGTGTGTGTGTGTGTGTGTGGTTCTGCATGAACCCTGCATTTTTCTAGATGATAAAATGAGTTTGTGTGTGTGTGTGTGTGTGTTTGTTTCTGACTGTGTGAATGTGTTGTATGTGTGTGTTGGGCCCTTAGCTGGCATGTGGGTGCATTACGTGTAGCAGGAAAGACTGTCATCCTCAGCTCCTGTGCATTGCTGTAAAATGTCTCTTTAGACTGTGTGTGTGTGTGTGTGTGTGTGTGTGTGTGTGTGTGTGTGTGTGTGTGTGTGTGTGTGTGTGTGTGTGTGTGTGTGTGTGTGTGTGTGTGTGTGTGTGTGTGTGTGTGTGTGTACACGTGCAATGCGTTTTGTCTGTGAGAGGGTTTACATATGTATTTGTGTGTGTGTGTGTGTGTGTGTGTGTGTGTGTGCATGTTGACATGCAAATATGGATATGTGTGTGTGTGTGTGTGTGTGTGTGTGTGTGTGTGTGTGTACATGTGCAATGCTTTTTGTCTGTGAGAGGGTTTACATATGTATTTGTGTGTGTGTGTGCATGTGTGTGCATGCTGACATGCAAATATGGGTGTGTGTGTGTGTGTGTGTGTGTGAGAGAGAGAGAGGAGCTAGAGGATGTTACCAGAGGGGGGGGTAAGGGGGCAGCTTGGCTGGTTGTATCCGCTGCCAATGGAGAGTCCAGGGGCTGAAATATTGATGTGGAGCGAGCAGAGATGGAGATACCGTCTCAGTGCTCCTGGTGTGTCATCAAGGGCCTCTGGCAGGAGGTGTGTGTATGCTAGTGTGCCCTGCATTTGGTGTGTGTGTGTGTGTGTGTGTGTGTGTGTGTGTGTGTGTGTGGGCACAAGGGGACACAAGGGGACACAAGGGGACACTGATTCTGTCATCGTTTTGTCATCTTTGTCTCTTTTTTTAGAGTCCCAATCCACCTGTCCTACTCTGTCTTTCTCTGTATTCACCCTGTCTCTCTCTCTCTCTCTCTCTCTGTCTCCCAGAAGAGCTGACAGACATTTGCACAGGTATGCAATAACACAATGCTCATTTCATTCACACACACACAAACGCGCACACACACACACACACACACACGACAACCACAAATGCAAATTCAATCCAAATTAACCCTTCAGTAGTTCCAAAGGCCTTGCATACGAGTGACTCAATCCTTTGATTGAAAGTGTCTTTCTGAGCCCTGCTGAGGTATGAAGAGTGTGTTTGTGTATTTGTGTATCTATTTGTGAATGTGTGTATCTCTCCGTCTGTCTGTGTAGCCGTTTATGGGTGTCTTCGTCCAATGGGTTAAACTTTACCCACAATCCCCTGTTTTGAACAGTTCTTTCCTGATTCTTGCTGTGGCAAGCTCTTCTTTATGGCACCCTGTGGTAATTATGCTAAATGCCCTTGCCATTATGAAAGAGCGCACCACTATCGGCTATTGTTCTCACTGAAATGGCTGACCTCGCAAAGTATCCCACTATTAAATCTAGATTTTAACACACACACACACATTCTTATTAAAAGGAATAGACCTGATGCATTTTTCTCCTTATCTTCCCTTTCCCTCTCTTTCTCTCTGTTGCCTTTTGCCCTTTCATACTTTCTCCCATTCTCTCTCACTTTTTCACACACACTCTGTCTGTCTCACTCTTTCACATAGAAAGAGTGTATTTCACTCTCTGTATCTCTCTCTCTCTGTATGTGTATGGTATGTGTGTGTGTGTGTGTCTGTCTGTGTGTTCCTCTGCAAGCCTGAACCTTGTTATTATTTTCACTGCCCTCATTTGTTGCTCATTAATGTGCCTCTTCACTTGATCAGCTTTTCATGGGAGTTAATGAGGAACATGGGATAGAATAGTGAGTGTGAGTGTGTGCGTGTGCGTGCGCGTGCACGTGTGTGTGTGTGTTTCCGAAACTGTGAGCATATTGAAAGTTTAACAAATGAAAAGGGAATACATGTAAAGGCACAGAATATCAAAAGCATGGCACTCAGGAAAGGAGATGCCCTGATCCGAATGTATTTCTCCAATACTGATGAGAGATGGCAGCTTCTCTCAGGAGAGAAGGAGGCGGAGGAGGGAAAAGGGAGGGAAAGAAGAGAAAGGTAGAGATAGATGAATTACAAACATGCACTGACTGACACTGTCATTCCAAATTAAGCCCTCTCATAACTGTTTCAGTTACCCGAGACATGGAATTATGATTGGTTGCAGTACAATATTTGGTGTTTGCTCGGGGAAGGACAAATTGCCCAGGCCAAACCGATTTCGGGTCTGGACTAGTTATGTTATATTCCCAATTGCCAAGTGACAAGTGGACGATTTTAAGTTGCTACGATTGGAAATTCAGACGTTCTGTTCTAGTTTCTTTTGCTCTCACCAAATCCTGTCAGCGACGTCAATATTCAATAAAAGAAAATAGTTAGGAGAGGGACGAAGGTCAAATTCAAGGTGTGATTTAAAGAGTTTTTAATCTATGGCAACTTGCACTGTAGAAAACATGGGCAGACAATGACAAACGCACAAGGCTCTCATTTTGGATAATGCTATGCCGATGCAATGCTATTTACCTGTATGTTACTATGCTATGCTGTGTAAATACGTAATGCAGATATATTTGTTTTCTGAGGTCATTTTGGTGTGGCTGGCAGAAGTAGTTTGGTCCCTGCGCTCTACGGTACTTGAATCAGGTCAGGCTGACGGAGTGGATCATGTAATGCTGCACCATGACTCAGATCCACAGAGGAGAGGTCAGCATATTCTAGAAGCAACTCAAGGTGATGCCAACTCCCCTTATTCCACCCCACTACCACACACACACACACACACCCCATTAAAAAGAGCACAACACACAAAAAGAAACCGCATATTTAAGCAACTTACTTGCCCCACAACCACTCCAGATCACACAACACCACACACACACACACACACACACACACACACACACACACACACACACACACACACACACACAAACTCCTCTGCATCTCAGGGAATGTTGTTTTCCCCTCCACCAAATCTAAACAATACTACAAACAGCAGCACACTCAGCTCAAGGGGTGCCAGGGGATGCCCCCTCAGCACCACACAGAGAGCCCCACGTCCTGGTTTCAAACCAAATGCACATCAATAATGCAGCAGTGACATCAGTGCTGTTGAGGATGACTAAGGCGACTTTTCTAAGACGATGTGTCATCGCTGCAGGTTAGACCACTGTGTGTGTAGTGAGCTGTGTTTCCCAGCATCTCTGAAGAGTCATACGCACCCATGACAGCATGTCCTCACCCTGGAACAGCTAACAGTCTCTCTCTGCTTTAAACAACTGGCTTGGGCTCGGGCTGAATTATGGGTAGCGTAGTCCTGCTGCTTCTTTAGGTGGTGTAGGCTGTCTGGCCATGGAGCCAAGGGAGGAACGAGTGATGAGCCATGGGCTCTGTGGATGACACCATGTGTTATGGCTATTTCACAGTAGCCTGCACCCCTGTGCCTTTGTGGTTATGGTGATGATGATTGTGTGTGTGTGTGTGTGTGTGTGTGTGTGTGTGTGTGTGTGTGTGTGTGTGTGTGTGTGTGTGTGTGTGTGTGTGTGTGTGTGTGTGTGTGTGTGTGTGTGTATTTGCAATGATACATTTGAGTCTTTGGTTTTGCTGATGCTAGGCACTTTCCAAAATGGTGTTGTCAGTGTATGTTCCCAATGTGGCTGTCTATGTAAGACTAAAGTTGTGTGTGCGTGTGTGTGCGCGCATCAGATCTGTTTGGAGTGGTCTGTAAGGATGAAAGGAAAAGCCCTGTCCATGACCCGCCTGTCCTCCCTTCCCTCCACTTTCTCCCTCTTCAAAGGTCACAACATGGATCTCTTCAGGAGCCTTGTCCATCCCCAAGCACAGGGTTGCTCCATTGCCTCTCCTAGATCTAGAGCTGGCTTTTGGAAGACAGCCATAGTCGACACAGGAAGCAGGTAGAATCTCAAACATCTGAGCCTCCCTGCTCCACTATCCTGTGAAAGCCCAGGATTACAGCAGTGTGGTTGCCATGGAAGCAAAGAGAGGTGTTTAGTGTATGAACATGATCCAGGCGTCTATAAATAGTCGGGGGGGAGTAATCCTAGACCTTTCTTTCTCACAGGGTCTCTTTATATAATTCTCCAAAGATGTCGGAAATGCTTTCACTAAATGTGTTGGCGCTGAAATATGGCCCCCAGCACAAGGGAAGACAGGGACAGAGAGGGGCCATTTCTTCTTCATTTCTTTTCTTGTTTAGCTTAGCATTGAAGGCAGTGGGCGTGCCCAGAGAGCCGTTGTGACTCCGGAGTGGAGCTGGTCCAGGTCTCGCCTGGTTCTGGTCCAAATGTGGCACAGAGCTGGTGGATCAGCAGCAGTTTGTGTCTGTGTGTCTCTGGTGTGGTGTGTGTGGTGTGTTGTGTGTGTGTGTGTGTGTTGTGTGTGGTGTGTGTTTTTGGTTGTCTGTGGTGTGTGTGTGTGTGTGTGTTGTTGTTTTGGTTGTGTGTGTGTGTGTGTGTGTGTGTGTGTGTGTGTGTGTGTTTTTGGGGGGGGGGTTCACACTTGCACGTGTGCATATGCTATATATGCTGATCTCATCTTTGCTGCTGTGACTCATGTTGCAGTATGACACAATCAACAGTCAGACTGACCTGACTTAGAAGAGGCACTGGGGCATCACTGCTGAGAGAGAGAGTGAGAGTGAGAGAGAGACAGTGAGAGGGAGAGAGAGAGAGAGAGACTTGTAGCTTTGGATAGGAAGAAGGACGTAAGAATGCTGACCGAATAGAAAGCTGAAATAGTCTATTATAGGTTATACTGAGGCTGAGCACACACTCTTTTGAGGGGTTTCTTACCCATTTCTCCAAATGTGAGACAGAGAGTGGGGATCTCACTTTCTCCAGCTCACTCTCTCAGTATCACACATTCCCTCACACACCCTGTATCCTTTCTCTGCCTCCCTTTTTTCTCTCACACAATCTCTTTCCCTCTCTCTCTCTTTCCCCCTCACTTTTTTTCCATCTCTGCCTTCCCCTTCTCTCTCTCTCTCTCACACACACACACACACACACACTATCTATTTCCCCCTCACTTGTGGTGTTATATGGATGGCAAACAGACAGGGTACCAGCCAAAGCTATAGATCAGCAAAGCAGCGCTCTGCAGCCCTGTCCATGGTCCTGAAAGACCCTCTGTTCTCTAAGCTGAGCAGGCAGCCCACACAAGGCAGTACATCACAATGTAACCATCATTTGTGTTTTAGAGGATGTAGACGTGTATTTATTGTTGCGATAAACCGTGCTAAATGTGTTAACCAAACACCAGTGCATGCATGGAACAGTACAGCAGTATACCCATGGCCATCATCTGACAATGTTTCGTCACAGCTTCTCATCGCGTTTTCACCTACTTGTCTTTTGCAGACTTGTCTCTTGTTATTGTAGATTCTGTAATTCTCCTGACTGATACAATAAAACCAACCGCGCTCCCTCGGTGAATACGAAACTATATAACCCTTTGGCATTTACCACTGGGGCAGATGTCCCATTTTAGACGTTATTTTGTCGCAACGTTGGATTAGTTTGTGATGGCTGCACACATAGTTTGACGGCACTTTATTAGCATGTTAATCTGTTTCTTGATCGCTAAACTTTTTATTCATTTTTATGTCGGTTGGCGGTTCCATGATTACATTCAATTGAGCCTTAATTATGCCGTTCAGTGTCGGGCGTCGCAAATAGGCCTACGGCTTGAGGGCGGTGATGCGTCGATTACGCAATCAGCCGCAGGTTTAGTACATTCAACGTAAAATGAAAAGCATGCGCTTTTCCTTCGATTGGCCAAGTCGCCGTCCCTACACTCTCTAATTTACGTATATCTGCCCCTCAGTGTCTTTGAGTGCTTTATCACTATTTACGTGATTTAAAATTATAAAACCGTGTTCAAAACAATCCATCGTCCGTCGTCATCATCAATTATTCCATGAAAATATAATTGGCCCAAGTATTTTTTTTTCAGTATTTTCTTTTTTCAACAGTCAATGGAGCAGTAGGTACATCAGTTGTGTAGCTTGACCTGCAACAGGACTACTAGTACTCAACAGAAAATGTATCAGATAACATCAGATTAACCTTAAATGCATACAGATTATTTATAACCTTTGAATGTCAAACAAAACAAAGTTTCTCAGTTCCCGGGTTAATGGTTTGAGATCATGAGATGCCCTAACTAAGTGTGAAGGAGTCAACCTGGCTCCATATTGGCCTGTGTTTTTACAATCATGCTGTAAACTGCCATTAAACTGCCAAGTGAAAGGGAAATTCCTAGTCATTAAAAAAAAACCTGTAGATGAACACCGTGACAATGTGTTCATATTAACCCATCAGAACTGACCCAGATAACTAAGAAAAGCCTTATTACTCATAGCAGATGGGAAACCATTCATGTCTGCGTGTGGATAAGCAGAGCTTGCTTTTTTTTCTCGTTCATATCTTTCATGCATTAGTCTCAATGGCGCTGTCATTATATGAGCTTCAGATCTACTTAGATGGAAGGCGCTGAGAAAGAACCTCTGACCCCAATTACACATTAATTAAAGTGTGGATGCCATGTTCCCTCATCGCTATGGAGATGTCCTTTACATCCATAGCAAGTAGAGCATTGTGAACCACAGTCATCACCCAGACTTAAAGCATGGATATGTGTGTTGTATCTGTGTGGATGTGTGTGTAGTTCTGTATGTGTGTATATGTGTTGTATGTGTGTCTGCAGTACAGGATGTGGTAAAAAGTGTGTGTGTGTGTCTATGTGTGTTAGCCTGAAAGTTGGCAAAAGGTTAAAAGCTGCTGCTATCTCCGACAACAGAAAAAGGATGTTATATTTAAATGTCAGTTAAGTGTCAAGAATGAGTATGATTTGGAGATGGAAGGTATCAATATGTTGATCACTTGTCATAGCAACAGTGAAAGGAAATGAATGTAATTTGCTTGTAAGACTATTGACAGAGCATTGGTTCACATCTGAAACCAAGACCAGGAAATGGTATAAAAGATTAGTGATACAATGAATATTCAAGATACTCTCTCACTGTCCATTTGTCGATATCATGACTGTCTCCGCCGGCTTATTGCGATAATTACATTTTCTGTGTGTATTTATTATAATGATTACCTAAATTGGATAGGATAAATCACCCAACAGTGTGTTGTATTTGTATTTGTGTGTGGGTTTCTGTATTTTTGTATATGTGTTTATATTTGTGTGTGTGTGTGTGTGTGTGTGTGTGTGTGCAGTATTCCTGTGTGTGTGTTTTGTGGACAGGAATGAACAAAGTGTGAGTGAATAAAAAGAGAATAATCAGATCCCAAATGGAGGTTTATCTCTCTGTCTGTCCGTCCTGCGGTGCCCCAGTGCATTGTGGTCCGGGCTGTGTGTAGCTGATTCCTCCCTCCTTTGTCCTTTAGCTGTCTGCCCCCCATAGTGAGTGTGGCGAACAGCTGCAGACCTGCCACAGACTAATTACAGCTTGTCTCCATGGCCTGGACAGCTGAGACAAAGAGGGGCCTTGACACACCACGCTCCGAGATGGGAAATGGGGAGAAGAGAGAGAGAGAGAGAGAGAGAGAGAGAGAAATGTGGACAGAGAAAGATAGAGAGAGATAGAGAAGTACAGACAGAGAGAGATGGAGAAAGAGGGAAATAAAGTGAAAAAGAAAGCATGCAGAGAGTCGTGGTGAAAAGAAAATGGGAGGTATTAAGAGAGAGGAATAAATCATATTAGAAGAAGGTGAATAGAGATGGGAGGAGAGCTGAAAGCAAAGGATTCTGTCCTTTCTTACCTGTGCCCAACATCATATCTTTATCTTTCTTGCTCTCGGTCTCCATCTCACACACACACACACACACACACACACACACACACACACACACACACACACACACACACACGCTTACATAAACAGCCAAAGTTTAACCATCCAAGGGTGTCCATGGTGTTACTGAGATGTCCTCATGTATTTCGTAATGGGGAGTGAGGGAGTTGAGGCTTTCAGAAACATAAGCATGGCCACATGGCTCTCCATTAGGGGGGGTTAAAGGAAAGGGGCAGAATGCAGGAGAGAGAGGGGTAGGGGGGGGGGGGGGGTAAAGGAAAGGGGGAGAATGCAGGAGAGAGAGTGGTGGTGGTGTGGGGGGGGGGGGGGGGGGGGGACAGAATGCAGGAGAGAGAGGGGTGGGGGACAGGCTGGAGCCAGGGGAAGTGTCATCAACTCTCTGAAACCCCCCCTTGTTTTCTCTGTGTGATCAAACCAAATAAGGAGAAGAAATCTGTGGAAGTGGAAGAGTCCCATCTACCTGTACACACACACACACACACACACACACACACACGCACACTTCTGACCTCTTGAAGAATAACTGAACTCTTCCTGGTAAGTGGTTTGACTGCAACTGTGAATTAACAGATGGCCACTGTGGCTTCTCCTTGACAGTTTCAAAGGTGTGTGTGCGTGTGTGTACGTACGTGTGTGTGCGTGCGTGTGTGCTCGCGTGTGTGTGTGTGTCTGAGAGAGAGAGAGAACTTTCTTGGTGTATTTACATTAATACATGCTTGCTTGTCTCTTGTTTTGTCCTTGCATATACACTACCATTCAAAAGTTTGGGGTCACTTACAAATGTCGTTGCTTTCCATGAAAATATAAAAACAGGATCCAGGTCGAAAAAAGGTTTGAAGGAATTTAAATTATTATTTAAATAAAAAATCATTATTTCTAACCTTGAGTATATTTCCTCTATTTGTTCTATATCCTATTCAAACTAATTTTATGTATATTTTCATGGAAAACAAGGACATTTCTAAGTGACCCCAAACATAGGGGGGGGTGTGTGTGTGTGTGTGTGTGCGTATATGCCTTGTGGTTATGAGAACAGGTGCGGCTTGTGTCTTTCTATGAGCCTGTATGTGGCCTGTCTGGTGTTGATCTCAGGGCAGCTCTGATCCAGAATAAGCTGCTTTCAGAGGACGAGCTGGCTGCAGATGATGAGAGGTTACAGCAGAGAAGCACTAAAAGCAGGAGGAGGAGAGAGATGTGAAAGAAACAGAAAGGTGGCAGCAGAGGAGAGAGGACACAGAGGGAGGGATGAGGGAGGAGCGAGAGAAAGAAAGGGGGACAGGGAGCAAGAGGAGGGAGGAGAGAAAGTGAGCACGAGGGAGCGAGAGAGACTGAGGGAGAGAATGAGCTAGACTCAAGTGTTTGTCTGCCAGAGGTGATTTTCCATGATTTTTCTCCTGTTACCATAGAAACAGCAGCTTTGTGTTAGTGTGTGTGCGTGTGTGTCTATGTATGTAAGCTGCATTTAGAGACTGTCTGGTGTGTTTGTTCCACTTAAACTGTGTTTTTAAGCAATATGGATACCCATATTGTACCCACTTTTTTATGTATGCATGGTTTATTGCATCTGTATTTGTCATTTGAGATTCTGTAGTTTTATGTGTATCTGTGTGAGAAGAAGTGTGTGGTATGCATGAGTCTGTGTGTGTGTGTCTGCGTGTGTGTGTGTGTGCATGGAGGTTGACATCATGATACAAAACATCCATCAGTCACTTAGCCTGCATCCAGTTGCCTTGACAACAGACAAACACTGGCACAACAATTGTGGCTTCTTGTGTGGGAATCAAAAAAAGCAGTTGCTTGCACAATGCTTGGCTGACACACTGAGTCGCTCAGGTATGTCTCACGTATGAATCGCTCAGGTATGTCTCACGTATGAATCGATCAGGTATGTCTCACGTATGAATCGATCAGGTATGTCTCACGTGGCGGAGGCCGTTAAGCAAGGTCTGAGGGATGGCCCCCGGCAGCTGGATCTGTGAGACGTGGGGTAAACAAACATGAACCGAGACACTATGAAGGAGGATGCGGCAGGCAGGCAGGGAAGCAGATTTCTGTCATGTGTTGTCAACAAACACAGACTGCTTCTGCCTTTGGAGCTACACACACACACACACACACACACACACACACACACACACACACACACACACACACACAAAAACCTCCCATGGCAGGAACCATGCCAGAGCACATGTGCTCCCCCTAGTGGTAAACGTTGATTTTTAAGATGGCTTTTCCCATTTTTTAAAGAATAGACCTGATGCCTACTACTTAATCTATGTTCACTGTATTATTTGACCTCTTGTGTTCCTTTCTCTTATACTTTGTCTTTCTCCACTGATCACCCACTTCTCTCTCTCTCTCTTTCTCTCTTTTAATTAAAGGAGGGAAATAATTACTGAATTTATTGTTAGTCGGCTTTAAAGACTAGGCTAACTCAGAATCAGGTTTTTTTGGCCAAGTGAGTTTGCACAAACAAGGAATTTGACTTGGTAAAGTGGGTCTCAGTGTGCTTACACAAAATATACATTACAATACAAAACAAACAGTGCAATAGTGCAACGGTCTAAGAAGTTTAAGAAAGTATATACAAGGCGGAATGGCTATATACAGTAGCTGTGAAATGTTACACAACAATAGTGCAAAGAAGAAGTGGAGAGTGCAAGAAGTGCAAGGATAAATATATATGCTATATATGCTACAGTGGGTTAGCTGTTCAGTAGTGAGACGGCGAGGGGGAAGAAACTGTTTTTGTGTCTGGAGGTTTTGGCGAACAGTGATCTGTAGCGTCTACCAGAGGGGAGGAGTTTAAATAGTTTGTGTCCGGGGTGTGAGGGGTCTGCAGTGATTTTCCCTGCCCATTTCCTGACTCTGGAGGTGTACAGGTCTTGGATGGTGGGAAGGTTGGCACCGATGATCTTTTCTGCAGACCTGACTGTCCGTTGGAGTCTGTTCTTATCCAGTTTGGTGGCCGATCCAAACCAGACAGTGA
The DNA here is from genome assembly GCF_900700415.2 of Clupea harengus. NCBI lineage: Eukaryota > Metazoa > Chordata > Actinopteri > Clupeiformes > Clupeidae > Clupea > Clupea harengus. Next base: position 22,359,652 of record NC_045170.1, on the reverse strand, counting down.
TTGAAGTGCACAGAACAGACTCTATGACTGCGGTGTAGAACATGATCAGCAGCTCCTGAGGCAGGTTGTACTTCTTAAGCTGGCGCAGGAAGTACATCCTCTGCCGGGCCTTCTTGATGATTGTGTTGATGTTGGGTTCCCACTTCAGGTTCCGGGAGATTGTGGATCCCAGAAACCTGAAGGATTCCACAGCCAACACAGTACTGTTGTGTATGGTGAGGGGGGGCAGTGCTGGGGGGTTCCTCCTGAAGTCCACTGTCATCTCCACGGTTTTTAAGCGTGTTCAGCTCTAGGTTGTTGCGACCGCACCACAGGACCAGCTGTTCAACTTCCCGCCTATATGCAGACTCATCATCATCACGGATGAGGCCGATGACTGATGTGTCGTCTGCAAATTTTAGGAGTTTAACAGATGGGTCTCCTGAGGTGCAGTTGTTTGTGTAGAGGGAGAAGAGCAGTGGGGAGAGCACGCATCCCTTAGGTGCACCAGTGCTGACTGACCGGGTGCTGGATGTTGTTTCACCAAGCCTCACCTGCTGCTTCCTGTCTATCAGGAAGTTTGTGATCCACTGACAGGTGGAGGCAGGCACAGTGAGCTGGGTGAGTTTGGTGAGGAGGACTTCTGGAATGATGGTGTTGAACGCCGAGCTGAAGTCCACGAACAGCATCCTTGCATAGGTCCCTGGGGAGTCGAGGTGTTGCAGGATGTAGTGCAGCCTCATGTTGACTGCATCATCCACTGACCTGTTTGCCCGGTAGGCAAACTGCAGAGGGTCCAGCAGGGGGCCTGTGATGCCCTTCAGATGGGTCAATACCAGTCTCTCAAAGGATTTCATGACCACAGATGTCAGGGCGACGGGCCTGTAGTCATTCAGTCCAGGCCCCTCCACACTGACGCAGGGTCGTTAGCTGAAAACCTGTTTTTCAGCTTTTCAGAGTAGCTTCTCTTTGCTACTCTGATCTCCGTAGTCAGTGTGTTTCTGGCCTGGTTGTACAGGATCCTGTCCCCACTCCTGAAGGCTTCCTCTTTGGCTTGACGAAGCTGCTTGAGCTTTGCTGTGAACCATGGTTTATTGTTATTGAAGATGCGGTACGTTATGGTGGGTACACACATGCCTTTGCAAAAACTGATATATGACGTCACAGTGTCCGTGAGTTCGTCCAGTGATGTAGATGCGGCCTCAAAAACACTCCAGTCAGTGCAGTCAAAGCAGGCCTGTAGTTCCAGCTTTGACTCGTTGGTCCATTTCCTCACAGTTTTCACCACAGGCTTTGCAGATTTTAGTTTCTGCCTGTAGCTTGGGAGGAGATGAACCAGGCAGTGGTCGGAGAGTCCCAAAGCAGCACAGGAAACAGAGCGGTATGCATTCTTTAGCGTTGTGTAGAAATGGTCGAGTGTATTTTTGTCCCTGGTGGGACACTTAATGTGCTGCCTGTATTTTGGCAGTTCGTGGCTGAGATTTGCTTTGTTGAAATCTCCAAGGATAATCAGAATAGAGTCCGGGTATTTTCGCTCCGTGCTGGTTATCTGGTCAGCCAGGTGCCGTACTGCGTCGCTAACGCAGGCTTGAGGTGGTATGTAGACACCGACCAGAATGAAGGAGGAAAACTCCTGCGGTGAATAAAAAGGCTTGCAGTTGATGGAAAGAGATTCTAGGTGAGGAGTGCATATTTTACATAGCACTGTGACATCTGTGCACCAACGTTCGTTGATATAAAAGCAGATTCCTCCTCCCCCCGTTAATTCCGTAACGGTGGTGGTGGTGGCGGTGGAGTTGGAAGCCTGGCAGATGAAGGATGCTGTCAGGGATGGACTCTCCAAGCCAGGTTTTAGTAAAACACAGGGCAGTAGATCCTGATAAATCCCTGTTAGTCCTGTTTAGGAGCAGCAGTTCGTTTTGTTGGGCAGAGAGCGGACGTTTGCCAGATGTAACGACGGGAGCGGAGTTCGGAACCCCCGCTCTCGCAGTCTAACCAGCACTCCAGCGCGCTTCCTACGCCTGCGTCTCCTCCAAGCTCCACAGAGAGCTGCTGCTCCTCCAACCAATATCTCCAAAAAAGTTTCTGGGTCTGTAAAGTCCGGTGAAAGGGTTTGAGGAATGGAATGTCGAACATTCATGAGTTCTTCTCTGGAAAAAGTAATAGTAGAGGGAGTGCTGAAGACAAAAACACAAAAAGCACGAGAGAGCGCAACACCGTGTCGACCATCCGCGGCGCCATCTTGGTCATAACTGAAGATATAAAACATGTAGCCAAGAGGTTCAATATAGTTGAATTGATATGAAAGATCGGTCAACTCCGTTTAATGTATCTTTCTCTCTCCCTCTCCCTCCCTCCCTCTCTCTCTCTCTCTCTCTCTCTCTCTCTCTCTCTCTCTCTCAGACCCCTGAGATGACCGAAGTGGAGCCGGTATTGGACTTTGCGTCCTCGACCCGGTCGGGGCGGCGCAATGCCCTGCCCGACATCCTGGGCTCTCCAGCGGGGGTCAGCCCCACTGACCTGCCCCTCAAGCTGGCCGAGCTCTCCGTCACAGGTCTGCTCAACTCTTCTCCGCTCATCTCTGCCTCCTGACACCTCCGCCCTGCTCTCACAAGAGAGTTGTGTGTGTGTGTGTGTGTGACACGCTGTTCGGCAGCGCAAGTGGTCTAGACAGGCTGTGGTGAAAGAAAGGGTGTGCTCATGGCTCATGTCGTTTGCCTTCTCTGCTTTTGTTTCTTTATTTTTTTCTCTTTTTATTCTTTCTCTTCCCTTGTCTCTGTCTGTCTATCTTTCTCCTTCTTTATCTGTCAGTCCGTCCGTCTCTCTCTCAACCATAACCAGTTGTGTCCAAACATATGCATATACTGCTGTATCCATAATATATAATAATACATATATAATAATATATAATAATACATAATATAATCATGTACGCTGTTTCTTATCTCTGTCTTTGTCCCCTGCCTCTACAGACGGTCCAGGAGGAGCCCAGTCCCCCACCTCAGAGGAAGCTCCAGCCCCACTGGAGACCTCAGAGGCCAAAGATGGCTCCTAAACCCTCCCTGCCCCACCACCGGAGGGCGCCATGCTTCTCTTCACTGGAGGGGTAGTGAAGGTGTAGAGAGGATGGGGGGATGAGTTTGGAGGGAGGAAAGAGGGGTGTGACCGACGCCCCATCAGCTCTACTGTTGGGAGTGAACTGTTGGCTCACGAACCACGTGACCACCTGACACCTGACTGTAGAGGAATACATGCCAGTGAGCGTGTGCGTTGCGTCCTTACTTGTGTATGTGCTGGGTGACCTCACTCACACACACACACATCCACACACACAAATTAAGCAAGAGGAACTCGCCTCAGGACTTGAGGCGCTAAGATCGGAACTTGCTCTTTGTTTTCAAAAAAAAAAAAGCCAAACTCAAACCCCAGTGATGAGGAAGTTGTGGTAAATTGTAACAAATACATTTGTCAGTGGGACCTTTTTCTTTGTGCCAGGATTTTTCTATGGAGGATTTCGACTGAACTGATCCAGACTGATGGTCATTGCCTTGAATACGTTTGTAGTGCACACGTACCGATACTCTTTGCGACACCAGTGCGTTGAAGTGAGTCTATCATGTTTGCTTTAGGGGCGGGTTTCCTCTTCAGAGCATGGTCCTCAGCCGTCGCCAGTGTACTTTTGAGTGTGTGTGTCTTGGAGGAGGTGTTTTTTCCCCAGACTCCTGTGTCGGTCGAGTGAGTTTTCGAATGAGATTGGTTGGGTGGGTTGGTGGCTTTTGATTGTGTCTGCGAAAAATGAAAGGGAATAAGAGGAAGGGTTTCCTCTGGGTTTAACTTAACGTGCTTTTCACAGGGAGGATAATATTATTGTGACATTCCCAAAAACCCGCCACTGCCAATCATGTGAAGTGTGCTTTTGTCAGTTAAACCCTAATTTATATAAACTCAATGTTAGGAAGTCCAAATGAAAAGATGATGACCTTTTTTTAAGTCAAAAATGTGCCTGTTTGAAGTTTAAAACATGAACTGCCATTGTCGTTTCCAGAATCTGTACTGCTGTTAAACAGTATTCTACACCATCGCACCTGTATTATCAAATGTCACATCCATTCGAAAATGTCAAGAGTGCAAAATTCTCACAGTCATCTAGACCTGCTTTGCACTTCTCCAGCATATAATGCCTTCACATTAAATGGCACGGCTCGAGAGCATTCTTCTCACCTTCAGGCTTCTCAGTGGAGCGTCTGCCAGGTCGTCAACATATGCAGTTTCAACAGACATGACGATGAAAGCATCACACTGTGTTGAGATATTCTCTTTCTCTCACACACACACACACACACACACACACACACACACACACACACAAGCTGACACACTCACACACCCACACACCATCAGTCTCACAGCAGCTTGTGAGGATCATAATCTGTTTCAAGGAAAATAACACATAATCAAAGCTGTGAAATGAGTTTAGATGTGTGTGTGTGTGTGTGTGTGTGTGTGTGTGTGTGTGTGTGTGTGTGTGTGTGTGTGTGTGTGTGTGTGTGTGTGTGTGTGTGTGTGTGTGTGTGTGTGTGTGTGTGTGTGTGTGTGAGAGAGAGAGACTGCTAAAGACTTGGACTAGCATGCCCTTTCCAAACCAGCATTCACTCCTCAGAGATACTGCCAAGGGAAGAAAGGAAACATTGCCATACTGACGACGACCGTTAAAAGAAAATACTGCAGTTGTATATAATGTAATTACATTTACACTAATACCTGCACACAATGATAAACACAAACATATGTCTATTTGATGTGTTTGGGTTGTGTTGGATTTTCACATATTGGAAGAAAGTCTGTCCAATTATTTTGTTGACCCAGCGCTGATTCTGTGTTGTGATATTTTAACAACCTAAAAAAAATTATCTTCCTTCAAATTTGAGGTGTCAAATGTCGGAATTTGTGGAGAAAATTTTCCAAGATGTGTCTTTTAGTGTTCCAGTTTGTATTGTATGCATATTTTATTTAATCTGATAAAATGGGATGGTGAATTGAAGGCAAGACTATGCTTGAATAAACACACAAAGCTTTTGTAACGTCTGCCTGTGTTGGTGAACAAGTCAGGACCTCTTCCAAACTCAAAGATGGGCACTATTTTCAAATGTACCAATATGTTATAGGGCTGTGCATTACAATGCACAACAACAGTTTGGTTTAAGTCCATCATGTCTAGTGTTAAGGTCCACACTCACAGTCAGGCAGCACTATGGTCTGCTAAATTTCTGTCGGTGATGTCATCTGAATGGAGTTGCCATGGAACCCATTGTGTAGAACTACTTAGTCTTCGACATCAAATAATTTATTCCATTCCCATGACTGGGTGGAACAGGATGCTTTGTCTGTCCTGTCTGTCAGTCACCGGTCTTACCAGTGAATTAGCCATTGCCAGGGCTGTCCTATTATCAGAAACATTCCAATGCACTGATATCCCACAATCCCACAGTCAAGTGCAGTGACTATGAATAGGTCATTCAGCGCACCGTACACACAACATATTGCAGCGTGTTAAAGAAACTCCACTCAACCTTGACAGTGACCTTCAGCCAAGGCATCCCACCCTGCCCGTCCATCCTCCGGCATGACCCCTAGAGGGTCAACAGTGTGACCGCTGTCAGGGTCTCTCTCTCTCTCATTTCAGCCGCGGTCTCATTGAGGTTAGACTCGGAGCCGGCTGTGTGAAACGTGACAAGCATGACCGACGAGCGACAAATCCTATTTATAGAAAGAGTCTTCGTTTTATGCTAATGCACATAGAAGCTGAAGAGAAACGAATGACACCCAGACTGGACTGGAAACCAATCCAAAGTCAGTTCTTCTAGTAGTTATGTTACAAGGAGGCGTGAGAATGTGTGACTGTTTTAAGGAAATGGATGACAAACCTGTTGTGCTTGAGCTGTTACTGGACAAAGACATAAACGTGAAGGCATCATTACCGTATGGGTTCTGATGTTCCTCAACCACATGGTCCCATGAGCTCTGAAGAGGAAAGTGCACTGTTGCATATTCACCATAAAACACACTGTCCATCTAATGATAGCACTTAAAAAGATGAATTGAGAAAATATGGGCATGAATTTCTATAGTATAAGAGCATTTCATATAAATGTATGTGAATAATTTTCTGCCGTTATATTTGACACAAATGAGGTAGACTAGGTAATACAGATTTATATCTCAGTTCAGCTCAGATATTACTCAGCTAGCTATGATATGCTAAAAAGCTAGCACTGTGTAAGCATATGAATAATGACAATGAAAAAGTGTAATGTCAATGGTGCCAAAGTGTGATGTAATCATATAGTTACATTTTTTAACACTAGATGGCGCCCATTCCCCAGTAATCGTGAACTAGGTGCCTTGTTTACTCTCATCCATCAGAGGACGAGAGGGAGGAGCCATTTTTATTCAGGGACACAAAGAATAAAGAGTTTGTGGTTCAGTATGACAGTCAGTCACTCCCTTAACCTTTTAAACTCAAAGAACATACGTTTCAGCGTCAGTCTTTTCAACAGTAGCAAATATCGAGAGCAGTGATTATCAAGGAGCGATTGGAGGTATTGCTAAGGTATCGCCAGACATACCCAGACTACTGTCTGGGTGTCTGATCATGGGAGTCAGGATTTTGGGAAGGAGAAGAGAGAGGGAGGGGAGGGGAGTGGGAGGAGAAAGTGATGTGGAGCAGCTAGCAGATTCTCTCTCACAGGGGCGTTACCCTCTCTGTCTGCCTGCCTGCCTGTCTGGCTGTCTGTCTGTATGTCTGTATGATACAGACAGACACTACTGCACACGCGCACACACACACACACACAAACACACACACACACACACACACACTCAATTATCCTTGAACTTGAGCGGCGTCTGTGCCCACGATACAAGCGCATTAAGTGCTGCCATGGTGGGATTAGAGAGGGTACCCCTCCTCTCCACCACCTCCACCAGCCTCCCACCCTCCTAGCCGTGCCCAGCCCAGGGAGAGGCTCAGCAGGTGGGCTGGCAGCATGTGTCATCAGGGGCTCTGGCTGCTTAAGAGGGTCCCAGACAGCTGCCCATCTGGGTCCCTACTCACCAGAGACACGACATGAGGACCCCCCATCACCCCATTTTAACTGTCTGACTGCCATGGTGTTGTATACCACTGTGCACCCCTGTAATGTTTTTCTCTGGCATCAGATTTGTTTGATGGGAATGGTCCTTATCATCCTAATAGTGCTCTTAAAAAAAAGACAAATGTATTCATTCTTATACAAGCTTGCACACAATGAAAAGTTTGAAGTGGTGCACAAACTCGTTGAATGATGCTTCAAGCTGATTAAGCATGTTTATTAATTACAATAACTGATCATCTTTGAACCCTGTCGTTAATTATTTCCCTTTGCCTCGTTAAGTGCTCACTCACTCTCGCTTTGCTAAGAAGATGGATGCTTAGTCGGCATGGTTGCTACGTAACTTGTTGCTGGGGAAACGGGCAGCACCCGGGGCCCCTTGCCTGGTACACAATCATAATCTCATCAGGCTGAAAAACAAGGGAGACTATTTTGGAGGGGTGTCAACTGATATTATTTATTTATGTATTTATTTATGTATCTATTTATGTATTTATTTATTTTTGTTAGCAGTGGTGGGCACGGGAGTGGCGCCCTATTTTACTCAACATGGCAGCACGTGTGAACCAAATAATGGTGAGCGGGGTGTTGTAGGGTGAGGGAGGGAGGGTGGGAGGGTGGGCAGACACCAAGAGCGAGTGAGCGAGCGAGTGAGCGAGCGAGCGAGCGAGAGAGAGAGAGAGAGAGAGAGAGGGTGTGAGAGTGTAATCACTGACAGCATGATGAAACAGCTCCCATCTTCTGCTACACAGCCCCCAAAGCAGAGGAGATTATCTGTATCAGTGGCCCGCGAGTGAACATGCGTTTCTAGGCTAACACAGTCCACACAGTCCATGACACAATGGACATCAATGCTGCTGGTAGAGGATTCAAGCAGGGGCACTGAGTAGTCTGGTGAAGTAGTTTCCTGGAATTGGTGTGTGTGTGTGTGTGTGTGTGTGTTTGTTAGTGTGGGTGAATGGACTACATCCTAGCACCCATGGCCATCCTGGTGTGTGAAAGCTGCATGTAACAGGAACTGCAGCAATGCAGATGAAGACTCACTTGTGGTTTATTGATCAAGATCGATCAGACAGTAAGAGGAGAAAGAAGGGGTTCCAGTGCCCATCACACTGGAACTGGGACATATACAGACAATGAGCAGCAGAGTGTCTGTGTCTGAGAGAGAGAGAGAGAGATGCATGTAGCGTGTGTGGGTCAGTATGTATGTTTGTGTGTGAGAGAGAGAGAGAGAGAGAGAGTGATATGCATGTGGTGTGTGTGTGTGTGTGTGTGTGTGTGTGTGTGTGTGTGTGTGTGTGTGTGTGTGTGTGTGTGTGTGTGTGTGTGTGTGTGTGTGTGTGTGTGTGTGTGTGTGTGTGTGCCAACACAGAATGCAAGCTTCACGTGCCGCCCCACGTGCCACCCTGCCTCCAGTCTCAGGAGGAATGGCAAGAGAGACAAGGCAGGAAAAAAACAGAGAGAGAGGGGGGGGCGGAGAGAGAGGGAGAGAGAGAGAGAGAGAGACTACAGAGAGAAGAGAGAGAGGGAGAGAGAGAGAGGGAGCGAGAGGGAGAGAGACAGAGACTAGAGAGAGAGAGAGAGGGAGAGAGAGGGAGAGAGACAGAGACTAGAGAGAGTAGAGAGGCAGAGAGAGAGAGTAGAGAAAGTAAAAAAGGGAGAGAGAGAGTAGAGGGAGAGAAAAATAGACTACTGAAACACCAAAAAATCCCAAACAGACAGAAGAAACAGGAGACGAGAGGGAGGGAGGCTTTCCGTGGCTTAAGTGGCAGCCATGCATATGGCCCTCGCCACAGCAGCTGGCTGCCCAGTCAGAATGACGGGGATTCTTGAAAGGGGTGTGGCGGCAGGTCTCGGTGGTGGTGGGAGACGTTGGGCGCGGTTAGGGGGGGTGGGTGAGGGGTCTCTGACTGGCAGTGGTGCTTGGAGGCCATGGTTGTCTTAACAGGAGCCCATTTCATGCATGCGTGATAACCAGCTGTTCTCCCATCTTACCTGAGTCAGGGTCCAGGGCTAGGGAGAACGCCGTCTGCAACCCACACACGAGCCCCAGACAATGACCGAGCAAATCACCCCACAACTCACAACCCCACAACCGTCTCATCTCATTATCCAGCTACATGGGTTGTACCATTAAGGACATCTAAGTGTAGGGGGGAAAGGCAAAAATTCCTTGAAAATGCAGAAGAGGAATGATTAAACTTCACATTTTTAAGCGCTAATTCACTGTCAAACTAAAATGGCCTCATCACGTAACACAACTGTTTTCAGATATCAGAGCTTCACATAAACTCAAAATGTTATGTCAGTTGTTTATATTTCAGTAGCCCCCCTTGGTTCTCATCCCTTGGAGAGATGCTTGTTGTTGGTGACTTCATCCTTTGTCTCGGCTTAGATCACAAGACTGGGAACGGAACCCGCACCCAGAGACACAGCTTTACTGGGAGGGGCCACTGATGTCATCAGCCGTTTGATTGGAGCACACAGGCTGAGTGACAGGTCCTTCACCAGTGGTTCTATTTCAGGCGAGAGAATGACACAGGTCTCGAGCAA
>NC_045170.1:22319969-22344969 GCF_900700415.2 Clupea harengus | reverse complement strand
TAGATTAGATTAGGCCCAAGTGAACGGCTGCTCAAAGTCTCTCTCTTTATCTATCTCTTTCTCACACACACACACGCATACACATTCAACCACACACACACACATATGCACTTACACATACTTATACACAGTGTGTGTGTGTGTGTGTGTGTGTGTGTGTGTATGGTACAGGAGGGTGGGGGTTGGGAGGGAGAGTGTAGCTCCGTCTCTTCCGCCCGGCGCCTCACACTGGGAGAGGATCAGCTGAGAGTTATGTAACAGTCTTACGTAAAGAGGTTATTATTATAGCCAAGACATCATATGGATTTTCTTTCACTGTCTTACACATATTCAAAAAACATCACACACAGACATGATTCTGCAGTCACGCGCAAGAGGCAAGAACCTTCAGAACGGAAGTGAATTGCCGCTCATAGTTAAAAGCGCATATGGGACATGGGGATGGTGTCCTGGTTTATAGGGAACATGTGACCCCACATGATGGGGTTAAACCCTGCTGGGGCGACGCCTGGAGTTGCACTGTCATCCTCATTCATTATTCACAGGCTCCCTTTGAACAAGACTAATGGGGAGCCGGCAAGTCCCATGTCTCGCTTTCTGGCTCTGTGATTCTCAGGTGTGCCTAGCAGAGTCTCTCTGGGTTACCTGCACGTGGTACACGCATCCGACTCCGTCTCTCCAGTTACCGTGGCAATGTGCGCGGGCAGCACGGGAGCCAGAGCCCGCGTCCGCATCATTAATTCTGGACCAATCATGGCAGAGATTTGGGAACAGGGGTGCTAGAGAATCCCATTGCCTCCAAGGAAATGGCCTGTGCTGATAAAAATAGGTCACTTCTCTGTTCTGAGTGGGCCCATGGCTGAATGCATCTGAAAGGTTGAGAGCAAGAAGAGGAGAAGGGAGGAGAGGAGGGGAGGAGAGGGGAGAGGAGAGGAGAGGAGGGGAGGGGGGAGATGATGAGTAAGGAGGTGATGAGAAGAGGGGAGAGCAGAGGAGAAGAGAAGAGAAGAGAAGAGAGCCTCCCCTCTCAATTTCTCGCCAGGACATGTTTACCATGTGTCAGCTGATATTATCAGTTTGTAGACTGCTGTGTGTGTGAGAGAGAGTGAGTCCATATTAGTGTGTGTGAGAGAGAGTGAGCCCACATTAGTGTGTGAGAGAGTGAGCCCATATTAGTGTGTGTGGGAGAGTGAGCCCATATTAGTGTGTGTGTGTGTGTGAGAGAGAGTGAGCCCACATTAGTGTGTGTGTGTGTGTGTGTGTGTGTGTGTGTGTGTGTGTGTGTGTGTGTGAGATAGTGAGCCCATGTGAGTGTGTGTGTGAGGGAGAGTGAGCCCATGTGAGTGTGTGTGTGTGTGTGTGTGTGTGTGTGTGTGTGTGTGAGTGAGCCCATGTGTGTGTTTGTGTGTGTGTGTGTGAGTGAGAGTGAGCCCATGTGAGTGTGTGTGTGAGAGAATGAGCCCATATGAGTGTATTTGTCTCTAAGAGGGCGTGTGCGTGCAGAGATATGTGCTGTTCTACAATCCTATAGAGAGGGATGCAAAGGGAACAATAACGCCCCTTTCAGTCTCTGTTGTCATTGACATGACATGACATGACAGCTAATGCTAATACTAATGTCACTCGGGCTCTCCTGTCACTCCTGTCACCAGTGCCACCCACTCCTGGGTGTGCGGTGGTCACCTCTACCCTGCTGCCACTGACTACTGGAGCTGGGCTCAGGCTTAATTTACATTGAATATCAAAAATATGCTAAACAGTTAGCATTTTGTTTTTCAAAAGATAAACTGCTTTTGTAGTTGTTTTCGTGAGCCCGAGGGAAAATGTCTAATTAACTCCATCTTTAAATGGTAAACATAAGCAACAGATGCTGTCAATAAACCTAAACCCTCTATCTTTCTAATAGCCATGTAACCTGACATTTACGAGTCTTGATCTATGGCTTTACATTGGAGCAGATAGGCATGAAGTCATGAGGCTGTCACTATGCTACATGTGGTGGACCTAGCCCAAATTATCACATTCCACCCCAAGTGCAAATGAAAGCGTCTGCAACTCATTAGTTGCCTGTGTCAGGTGGTTAAAATACCATCAAGCCACTGGTCTGATAATTGAATCAAACACATGAAGCGGGGAGAGTTTACACATACAGTAGATGATGATTTTTCCATCACAAGCATGGGATTGTTAGGCTACATTGGGTGTTGGTTCAAGATAGATTGTCTTGGAAGATGTATAGGATTCGTGGTTAGGTGCTCTGAGTTTGTGGGGTGTGTTTTTGTTGTTTGGCTTGACGGCCTCAGTCAGAGTAATTGACCCATATGGCATTTCCACACAGCAGCATAAACTGCTTTTTGTAATCCAGCTGAAACACTTGCTTGACCCGAATAGAAAAAATCCATTACCTTATTCTCAGTCACATGGGGGTGGGCTGTCCAACAGCTACACACGAAAACACACACACACACACACACACACACACACACACACACACACACACACACACACACACACACACACACACACACACAGTCTTCCTTGTCAGCCTTGTCAAGGCCACAAATCCCCCTGCTTCGCACATGTCACATCTGCAGCTAATGGTTGCCAAAGGAACCCCATCACCCCAGCACACACTCTCAGCCAGCCCTCACTTCTCCCCGTCGCACCCTCCCAGCACCTCCCTTCCTTTGCCCAGCCTTTGTCCTGCAGGGAGATGCTCTATGCGCCCATACAGAAAGGAAGAGGAAGAGGGAGACTGCCTGTCTCCTTTTTTTGGAGGGGGGGGGGTCTGTGCCATCTGCTCCTTTTCTCCAGGGCAGGAATGCAGATGCTGTGGACTCTCCTCTCCCACACAAAACCAGCCCAGTGGGGGGTGAGCCAACACATGCAAACAGGCTCCTGACAATGCCAGGTGGAGAAAGAAAAAAATCAATGCTCTCAGTTCTGGAAGAAATCGCACTGTTGGCTTAGATCTGACCACAGGGGCTACTGTGCTATGATGGCTCGCTCTTTCCAACCGTGCCCTAGAGGGCTGTAAATCATTCAGATTAACATGACATCACCACAAAATGAAGACGCTGAGATGAGTCAGGCATGAGGAATTGAACAGAAATGTTGTCCGTCCACTTTGCCAGAGACAGATGTTAAACACTGATACTGCAGACTCACATCAGCCTCAGTGCGTTAAGATGTTTGGCTGCAAGCATCTCTCTCTCTCTCTCTGCTGAACATGCACCAGCCTCCTCCCAAAATATTCTCAGCAATCAAGCCGACGACAAGATTATCTAATACGTGCGGAGAAGAAGACGACTTGAAAACGTGATGTCTAAATATAAAACAAAAAGGGCTTCAAATATTCAGGGCTTGAGCAGCCTCTGAGAACATCACAACATGAACAAAGAGGAAAGGACCAGTTTGAGACACAGTGTCTGTGGCATGAGGGCTATGAAAGCTAAAAATATCCTTGAAATCAGATGCACTGTGTCGCCTTAACTATAATGCTACTTTATGTCCTCCTGGAAGTTTTAGATTTAACTGACTTGTGCCTGGTCAATGGAGCGGTGGAGCATTCAAAATCAAAAGCTATTGGCAGGTCTTGCCAGTCAAAAATGATATTATGTTGATTGTTAGGAAAAAGACAAGCAGCCAAACAGATAAACATACAAACAAACACTCACACACACACACAGGCACACACACACACACTTAAAAAAAAAATGCACACAGATGCTACCCCTTGACAATGCGGCTCTGCTACTCAGTGCTACTTAACCAGATTACTTACACACACAGTGCAGAGTGCCTGCATATCCACCGCGCTGGCCTGGCGGTGGGAAGACACACCAGCCTATTGATTGCCACAACAAAGACAACCAACAACCATATGGCAAGTAAATGGGTGTTCTACTTGACAGAACTTGACTTGCAGTTTAGGGCAAGAATACAAAAGTGCAGTTGCACCCAAGGGGGCTATGGGGAACGACTTCCCTAACTAAAATGTCATAGTAACTCTGGATTGAACATTACGGAGGGCTTGATTTCCGACAGGGAAGGTAAAGCAAGGGCACATAAAACGATTTCATGAAGGGGCTAGAGAGAGGACGGTGGTAAACCTCTGAGAGTCGCAAGGTCTGTATATGCAGATAGGTATGAGTGAGGATGTGAAGATGATATGGTGAATATCTTTGCCTGAAGTCATCCTATCAACATCATCTCTCCATCTCTCTCTCTTCTCTCTCTCTCTCTTCTCCACTCGTCACTTTCAATCCTGTCCTTTTCTCATCAGGCTGAGACAGATAAATGGCGGCTGAGAGGAGATATCCTCCCCGATGGGACCATAAGCTAGACAGCGCTCATATGTCAAGTCGTTATGGGGCCTGGTGTGATGACATAATTAAGCTATAAAAGAAGAAGCCCCGGACACTCTCACTCCGGTCTCCGTCCCGGTGGATGTAGTCAAGGATGAAAGCATGCAGATGGGCACAAACTGCTCTCCGATGGAGTAAAGGTCCTGGCATGGCGGCTGCATGGGATTGCGTGCTTGACTGATGAGCTCTGTGAAAGACCCTCCATAACTTTTCTTCGTACAGTAATATTTCAAACTGGAACAAGCTAACGCTGTCGGGCAACAGACAACCACATAGCCTGGTGAAAAATTCCACAGACTGCCATTTTCCCCACCTGAAACATGCCTTATGGATGAGCAGTAGAAGAGGAGAAGAGTTTGATCAATGTGATCTATTCCACGCCTGGCTTTTATGATGTTGCATTACTTAAGTCAGTGACCCCTCAGTCATCCATATCTGAATAAATACTGAGTGTGAATGGTTACTGACATTTGGTTGGAGTGCACAAGCAGATAGTTTGCGTATAGGCTACAATATCTCCCTTTGTTCAACGACAAATCCTGGATTTCAAATAAAATCCTTTGATTATCACTGTAGGCACTTCTTCATACAGAGGCAAGTTATTACATAACACCCCCTACATTACTGTGGCAACAGGATGCAATAGTCTAAATCAAAGAAACAGAACGACATTGCCACAGGGATGTGTGCATAACACTGATGTAGCATACAGCACATGATGATTCATTTTAATTTCACATTCAATTTAAAAATCTTGTTCAGTACATTTTAGTAAGTTTGGAATTACTAACAAATGGAATCATTGAAACAGGTCTAGTTTAAAATTCAAAATACACATCTTAAAGAGGGTATATTGCTGTGGCCTCTCACCTCGTGGTCTTATTTAGATACTTAAACAATGAAATAACTACAAATCCCACAATACAATGTTATGAAATGGATTAGCCAATGGGAGGCCCGATCTCACAGTGACGTAATCATATTTGTTCTTTTTATGCGCGAACTGCTAGTGCAAGTAGAGCAATCGGCGCGAGAAGGTTTGTGCTGAAAATTCACCAGTCGACTATTGGAGAAGGTGGGTGTGACGGCTATTGTAGTGTAACAGTTGTTCATTTCAGAAGATTTTATCGCTTGGACACGTTCCCGAATGACTGTTTGCTATCAGGGATATTTTTTTGGGTTCCATTGTTTTAATAATCCAGTCATTTTTGTCAAGATTGCTGTGATTTAACTTGAACAATTTGTGTAACGTTAACTGCTGTGCGTGAGGAGTAATCTCCCGGGGAACCTGACAGGCGTAGGTCTTGCTAGCAAGGGGTTTATTTTGTCATTTCGACAAATTCACGTTTTGTGTTCATGTCGGTTTGCAGCTCTGTAGTATAGGTTGGCTATCAAACAATGATTGTGCAAGCTGCTGTCTAGAATTTTCCAAGGGCTGGGTGTACCCCGTTTTGGGTGGGTGAGCGGTCTATTAGCTATTGACATGTATAACTCATTCTAACGACATGTCCATCTTTTAAGTCCCCGCCATCGGTATTATGTGCAAAATACACTCAATATTTGTGTGTAACTTGCTTAGTGAATGATTCAGAGAATCTTTTACGCGCTCAGCTTACCATTCTTTATCCGTTTCATGTGGGGTTGCTGGTGCTGACAGTATAACGTTAACGCACCAAGTCCACCCACACTGATGGATATCGGTCGACCTTCAGCTTTTGTTCGCAACACTGAGACGATAATTGGCATATACCCCAGTTACAACTTATTTCACTGATCTGCAGTAACGTTAGTTAGCCCGATTCAGGCGCGTAGAACTCTCGCCTTTCCGACATTGTTCTTAAACTATTTTAGACCTACATTTGATTGAATTCAATCACAAAATTAACAGGGCTGTGTTTTTGTGAGGATGCTGCTGGTGAGAGATAATGCTAATTGCAAAGCAAACAGGCGGAGCTGGGCACGCGGTCTTGCTTGTCTGCCTTTGTTTGCTGCTGCCGCTGTCGTCGTTCGCATAGAAGCGCTTTTGTCTCGAGAGACTCTCAAAACGCTGCCAAATGTGTGCAGTTTGCCCTCTGCCTAAAATGCAGTTATCGACGTTGTCCCAATAACCTTTTATATTGGCAAGATGAACATGTGGAAAATGTGTGAATGTATATTTTTAGAGTGCAGGTGTGTGATAGGTTTGACTGCAGAACCGCGGGCTCGTTAATTTTAATGTTACCATTTGTATGAGAACGTTAACGTTGGGAATAAACTTTAGTTCTTTCTGTAAATCACAGTCGATTATGTTTAAACCGGGTTCTGTCAAATGTTCATGGTATTTTGGCGATCTGAGGGTGCTTCACCGAAGCCGGATGAATGCATCATATTCGAGGCGGTTCAGGTTTGCAGTACACTCTTGACATTTGCTCAGGATGTGGAGAGAAACATGTGGTTAGCCGAGTTGCCTAGCAAACGTTTGTCGGTTTGCTCAAAGCGCGCTAAAATCGAATGACGTTTTAGAAGCGTCCATGTTTGTTACTTTTTTGAGAAGTTTATATTTCATCGCAGAAGTAGTTTTGGCTGAATGCATGGGCGTGCATTTTGTCATGTCGATTGTATGAGCAGTGTCAAATTATGTTCCAAATAAGCATGGATTAAAACGCGCCATGAAATGAATGTAATCGTTTTGAGGATTAATTTAGCTGTCAACAACACAACAATAATCAGGAGCGATGGGCGGTGGTTATTTGTTGCAATCAAATTCACCAAATGGGGTCAGTATTGAGCTCGCTGTCATTCATGCTCTGTACAGCTTGCATTTTCCAATCTACTATGTGGACGAGGGAAAGTACGCCTTGTGACAAGTTCACCACCAAACGGCGATATTGGACATTTTTGTTATTTCTTGTGGACTATTTGTAATTGATTTCTGTTTTGATTTATAGATACCTGTGAACTAGTCCACCGCTAATATGGCCTCTTCTGGTGGTAGGTGTCAAAAAACACACAAAAAAAAATTATAATATAGATTATTATAATTCATTATTTAAAAAAAATAAAACATGTGTGTTTTGTTGGCCATTAGATATTCTGGTGAAGGAACTAGACAAGCGTGCCTCTGGGCAGGCTTTTGAAGTAATCCTCGGAACACCCGATGCCAAGGGCGAGTTCCCCCTTTCTCCCCCCAAGAAGAAGGACCTGTCCCTGGAGGAGATCCAGAGGAAACTAGAGGCTGCTGAGGAGAGACGCAAGGTGAGTCGCTCAACTGGATTAATCCCTTCCAGCATGCTGGGATGTCACCTGACATAAATGGGATGCACTGATGTGCATTGATCCTAGTAATTCCAACATTTGTACCACAAACTCAATTTTTCAGTTTATTTTAACGTACAAAGCAGTATTTTACGTTTATTTACCTACTGAAGTCTCTCATTGATGGACTAATTTCAACCCTTCCCAGCACTACACCTCACTAAATGGTATTGTCTCGGGTCATTGCTTCATCTGTACTTTCATCTGAGTGGCATTCAGAACTGAACTGAATGAACACATGTCTGCCTTTCAGTCACATGAAGCTGAGGTTCTCAAGCACTTAGCTGAGAAGCGTGAGCACGAGCAGGAAGTGCTTCGGAAAGCTCAAGAGGAGAACAACAACTTCAGCAAGATGGCTGAGGAAAAGCTCAACCAGAAGATGGAGGCGAACAAAGAAAACAGAGAGGCACTTCTGGCAGCCATGAATGAGAAATTCAAGGAGAAGGTACTTAAGCTTGGCCCCTTTGTTGCTTTTATGAAGTCTGGAGGAGTGTGTTATGGGTCCACTAGTGTGTGAATGAAACTGTTTCTAAGTGCTCTCTGCTCTTTTTTTCCCCTCTTCAGGACAAGAAAATCGAAGACGTCCGTAAGAACAAGGAAACCACTAAAGATGGTGAACCTGAGGCGTCTGGAGAGAACTGAACTTTACAATCAAAGGGGAAGGGGTGGGTGGGGTTGCAGGGAGGGATACTTAAGGTTTTTTTACACATCCAAAGATTTATTTTTCCTTTTCTGTTTGACGGCCAGTATTTTTGTTCACTGCCCACCTTTTTGAGGAAAAAAAGAGAAAAGTTTAACTCCAGTGCATTTTTCTGCCAGATTTAACAGCAATGCTTGTCACCGGCAGTGACTGTCGTCTCGGCGACCCTTGCTGCTCCTGCAGCAGAGGACGCCTTGGCGTTTGCTCTTGGTGGGTTTCCCTAAAGGCTTGCTGTTGATGGCCAGCATCCGCACCGACTGGGTGCGTTTGACCTGGTGCGGGGGCTGGCCGAGACCCGCCTCAGGGGCGTATCCTGCGGATTTAGTTTAAGTGAATACGTTGCTGTGGTTTTTACATGTGGAATCTTTTTTTCACTTGTCTCTTGTCCATTTCTTTGGATGTGTTCCCGAGTGTCTGCCAACTCCGGAACAGATCTGGGCCTGCACTGGCCTGGTTCTGCTGGACCGGTGTCAGATTGGGGCTAGGTCCAATCCGGAGGCAGCTAACTTCCTAGATTTGTTCATGCAGCTTTTGATCTTCGCTAATAACAGCAGTGTTCTTACCTTTTTTTCCTTTTAAATAAAAAGCATGTCTCTGTGCATAGAACCTTAACATGTATCTATTGCATATTGCGAGTGTGGAAATGTGTTCCTGTGAAGTCCAAAAACCCTGTTTTTCTTAGCACTTAAACAGAAAAAGTAGCACACAGTTTATCTACGTGGACGAGGTTTGTTTCTCTTATCTTCCTCCCTTCTGTATATTGCTGATCTTCAGCTAGGTTGCGCTTTCCAGAATTTGCTAGTCTTGCTGCAAGAAAGTTCTGCCCCAGATTGCAGCAGGCCCTGGGCCAGGTGTGTCCCGGCGTCACCTGCTCTCTGGGTGGTGTGTGTGTGTTTCTTTATAATGTATGCCTCCCCTGTGCTGCTGGCATCTTGGCTTTCATGCGGCTGACTGCGCATCGGGAGACGGTGTCGATCTCAAAGCACATGACTGTTCTCCACCAAGCCAGAGGAGTGGAAGCCATCTTGGAATGGGACGGGAGAAAGCGTGTCTAGAAACATGAAACGCAAAAGAGCAATACACTTCTGGCCATCTCGATGGGAAAACATGTTGAATTAAACTGTTGTACTAAAAAAATAATAAAAGTTGAAGAAAATGCTACATTTTGTGTCGTCCTTTGTTTTCGAGACAGGGTGTGTGGTGTTTTTTTTTTTTTTTTTTTTTGGGCAAAGTGATTACTATTGAATGTTTAGGACCAAGTCCTGTATTAATATGGACCTAAGATTGTCATGATACTTTGCTGGTGAGCTTTTGTGCTGTGCAAACTAGCACTATTTTGGAACGAAATTGTAGGCTGCATGGTTATAATCTAGTGAAGATTTTTAGAGACTACATGTCCCCAATCAGACTAATAACGTCAGACCTAGCGTCTTAAATCTGCAAACTGCACCATGCTTTAAGTGAAAGTAAACCTCTGAAACAATTGTATGAGTTTCCTTTTTCACATTTCACAATGTTTAGCTTGTGTGCAAATTAACCATCACATGACCTCGCTGTGGTTTATGATGTAGCAAGAAAAACCGCCACCTACATCTGTGGCTTCTATGCATTTACATCCTCCAGCAGTTAAGTGAACAAGGGCAAAACAGGTAGTTGTTTTTTGTCCCAACAAAAACGAGAGAATTAAGGTCAGTGCCCATCTAAAACCCTATCGCTACAGACTACAAATCAGGCCAGAAACTTGGGTGTTGTATTAGATGCTGACTTACACTTTGAAAACCAGATTAATTTACTAACCAAGTCAGCATATTACCACCTTAAAAATATAGCAAGGATAAGAGGCCTTCTATCTAAACCAGACCTGGAAAAGCTTATCCATGCTTTTATCTCTAATAGACTCGATTACTGCAACGGGCTTTATACCGGCCTTCCTAAGAAAACCCTAAAAAAAAAACTACAGCGTGTTCAAAATGCAGCTGCAAGGGTTCTCACAAAAAAAACTAAAAATACGAGCACATCACACCAGTTCTCAGATCTTTGCACTGGCTTCCACTGTGCACGAGAGTTGAATTTAAAATTATTTTATTGGTCTACAAAACCCTAAATGGTTTGGGCCCAAAATACCTCCTAGATCTTCTTACTCCCTATCAACCATCAAGAACCCTGAGGTCGTCTGGAAAGGGACTGCTAACTGTTTATAGAGCTAAGACAAAACATGGTAAAGCATCATTCAAATATTTTGCTTCTTATTCCTGGAACAAACTCCCAAAAACACTTAGATGGGCCCCAAATGTTGCTACTTTTAAATCAAGGCTCAAAACTTTCTTGTTTTATCGGACCTATGAACACTGATTTGCTTCACTGATTTGCTTGCTACAGGAGTACCTGGCTAAACTGTGAGTTGTGGCACCTATATTCCATATGATTATGTTCTTCCAGTACACTTACTTTCTTATCATCTTCTTTTTACTTGTTTCACTTTACTCTTATTTTTTTATCATTTAAATTCTTTATTGTCTTTCCTGCTATTGTATATGTAAAGAACATTGAGTTGCACATGTGCATGAAATGCGCTATATAAATAAAATTGCCTTGCCTTGAAGGATATGGGCTTACCAGCAGAATAGTGCTGTAGATGTCAGTCACCTGCTGCTTATTGCCAGTCAGGCTGCAGTCTGGTCTGCCACCTGGTGGCCGTTTTTCGGCGCAAAACGACAAGATTTTAAGATGTTTAATATCTAATTGGGAATTGCTCACAATATGCCATAACGTTATAATCTGGACAGGTATTGTCCTTTTTTCAATTTAGACTGTGAAAATGGGCCAGTGTTGACAGTTCTATCATTGTGAAATGCCCCTAAATACACAGAAGGAGCTGACTGTCTCCCCACAGTGGTCATAAGAGTCATGTGGAGAACAGTAGGCCTATAATCTACACCTTACAGACGCACTTATCCAAAGCAACGTATAGTATTGTACTGATATGCTTTTCTTTTTATTGGCATGTAGGCACCCTGGGTATCAAATCCATGACCTTGCTCTTGTTAGCACCTCACTTAACCTGTTGAGGTTTAGGGACACAAACAATCTAGTCTTCCATGGTAACGTGAGAAATACATGGCACTGGATAACTGGTTAGGTTTCCTGATATCTATGACAACATGTTTCTTTTCATTTGAAGTCTTCAAAAAGCCTCTGTGAGCTATCTATACATCATCATGAGAGTGGGCATGGAAATTTCAGAATATCAAAGATTGATGAAAAGGACAAGGTAATTGTTACCTTTCATGCATTCTTTGATACAATCTATCAATAGATTTAGCCATACTTCATTTGGTTGTAACTTCATAAACTCAGGACTACAAGCTATATTTGAAACTGCTGCTGGTGGTTACTTACTATAGATTATAGCATGTAAATACTTGCTAGATTGTAAACCATGATTTAAATGTCACTTCCTCACTGTTTAGACTCTGCTTACATACATTTATCTAAAGCTATGTACAGTACTGATTCACATTTTGATCAATCTGTGTGCTCCCAGGGTACCGAACCCATGACCTTTGGCTTGGAGTGACCACCTTGTGCTATCAGTTGCTCTACCAGTTGAACTACAGATGAAGCAGAACCTAAAACAAATCTTCATCCAATAAATCCATACATAGGTCACAGAGAGCTCTGATTTTGAACAGAGCAAACCATGTAGAATTATTAAACCAGTAACTGTCATTGGTAACAATGGATTTCAAACATGCAGAACTAAGTAACCAGTAACTGTCATTGGTAACAATGGATTTCAAACATGCAGAACTAAGTTACCAGTAACTGTCATTGGTAACAATGAATTTCAAACATGCAGAACTATTAAACCAGTAACTGTCATTGGTAACAATGGAATGTGTTGATGCATATTGCTGGCTCATACTGCACCCGGCCCCTTTTTACTATTCATATGCTCTCCTGCACGACCTGCATTGAGTTTCCCTCACATGAGTTCAGATCTGTCAGGTCGGGGGCGGAGAGAGGGCGAGGAGGCTGCTGTTTCTCACTATAACTCTGAGCACTTATCTGTCCCCCAGATCAAGAGCGGCCCACGGGAGGGAGGGAGGGAATGTGGTTCCAGCAGAGACGTTACGTCACTGGCACGGCACATAACACTGGGGAACTGTGCTGCCCTGGCCAATTTAACAGAAGACATGCAGATATGAATGACAGTGCTGCATAAAAAACATGTAAAATTTAGAAATATTCTGAGTAATAAAATTGTACATAGCATACACTCTTTTAACAAACGCAATTACCGGCAGTTTCACTTCATAACGTGAGCCAGTTAGGTTTCAACCTTTTTTATTGATACGTTGCAATACATAGAGTCAACAACAGTGTGTTCATGTGACAGTGTTATTTGCTTTACCTAAAAATGATTTGCTGTGTCCTCTAGCTATGCAGAACTATATTTGATCACTTCCACTATAATGGAGAAATTCCCCAATACAAATATACAATTCCTTTGATCAATAAAGATGGAAAATGCCATGTCAGTACTCGTTCTGAGCAAACTCTCATCAACACCTCACCGAAATAGTTTCCTGATAGCCTATGATTACAGACGTGTTAGGCTGTGAGGAGACAATAATCTGGGATGACTGTCTTCCACGGTCAATCCAATTTGATCATTCTTTTTTTTGTATCATGCCCTCAAAACACTATAACTGCTGTTTAGTCTTGAAGCACTTTTGTTTTTGACAAGAAAACAACAGAATGAACCATGAAATAATGTTCTCTTTTCCTGATCATGTGTGACATCTGCCAACAAAGCCCTAGCATGTTTTATCCCAGTGTAATGGCATTTTCTGTTGTTTACCCTTTGGGTTAGTTAAAAGGGGAAGGGTTCTAGAAGACTGAGTATCTTAATTAAAAATTGTCATGGCAATCAAAGCATTTATGTCGAAAATAAAACCCAATTAACCTCTCCATTAGATACAAAACAGTAATACCAGTATGCCTTTAGAAATAGGTTTACTATAATGGAACTAATGGAATTTCTGCCAGCAGCAGTTTCTACCAGTTTCTGAAAATACTTGATTCAGATTAATACGGATTTCAAATGATTACTAGTGTGAATGACTGATAAGCTATACTGAGACTGAGCCATACATTTAAAACAGTAGGATGAGAAGCATAGGTGACTGTACAAATACTATCCGTACTAAACTACAACTACTAATTCATTTAAAACAGTAGGATGAGAAGCATAGGTGACCGTACAAATACTATCCATACTAAACTTCTACTACTAATTCATTTAAAACAGTAGGATGAGAAGCATAGGTGACGGTACAAATACTATCCATACTAAACTTCTACTACTAATTCATTTAAAACAGTAGGATGAGAAGCATAGGTGACCGTACAAATACTAGCCATACTAAACTACTACTAATTCCGTACTAATGCAATTTTATAGGCAGCAGTTTCCACTAATTCCTAACCACTACATTTTTTAAATAATGATCTATGTTGAGCCTGAGCCAGAAATGTAAAACAGTAGAATGAGAACACATGTACTGTACTGTTTACTGTGCTAATGGAATGGTTTAGGCAGCGGATTCTACTAGTTAGGCAGCATATTCTACTAGTCAGGCAGCAGATTCTACTAGTTAGGCAGCAGATTCTACTAGTTAGGCAGCAGATTCTACTAGTTTGTGACTAATGGGATTTTAAAACACATGAACTATACTGAGTCTGAGCCAAAAACCTAAAGCAGTAAAATGAGAAAGCAGCCAGGAGACACAGTGGGATTGGCAAACATTGGCAGTGGATTTCATGTGTTTGGGTATTTGGAAGTGCCTGGCAAGTCTTTTAGTCCAGATGTGGTGTATTAGCATTAACATGTTTTACATGGTAAATGGTAAAATGGTGAAATCACCACATGCCACCAAGGATTAATTAATCATTTTAGTCATGCTATCAAATATTATGATTTTGTATGCTAACAGTAATAAGAAATGCAACAGTGCCTCATACTGACATATAATATGTTCAAGTGATCATGCAGAGAAAATGGAAAAGACAGTGAAGGCGTTTTGTTATTTTAGAGCTTTAAGGGCGACTCTTGGCAGAAGTCTAAATGTAGAGATGCTAAGATGCAGGCACTATGATGACCTGAATTGTAATACTGGCCCCGGAGTCACAAGATGATGTTGCCCTCGCCTCAGTTTGCGTGGTGCGTTTGAGCGTTCGTTTTGTATCGTATTTATTTCTGGACTCAAGCTTGTGTTTGTCTGCAGTGCACCCACAGAGTGAGCGCCTGCTGGCATGGGCTTGGCAATGAGCCCGTTTCAAGTTCTCATCAATTAGGCAAGCTGCTTACCTCATTAGTCTGCGTCAATAGTCAATTTAATGGATTTGCGTTAAAAAAAAAAAAAAAAACACGACAAGGAAGCGTTCAAAGTACACACATATTTTTTACAAAATGACCACTAGGTGGCAACCTTGTCAAAGGAGCTACCTCACGGAAAACACTTCAGACTGGCAAGATTCATGAAAGTGAAATATTCTTCTCACTGGAAAAACAAGAAGTCTTCTTGGCATGAGAGTTGGTGAAGGGAGCTCAGTAATGTACATCCAAGTTGCCCATTAAGGCACTGCGTGGGGGTGTACGACGAGAAGGTGGGTTTGTTACGCCCAAGGCCCAATAGTAGGTCATGCAGTGGCACTTTCTCGAAGAGTGTTGGCATAGACAAGGTCAAAGGTCATACGGAAAACTGGCCAAGGTCTCTGCCCCCACACAGAACATTCCGCTGCAGCTATCGCCTCAGCCTATGGGTGGAGAGCGAGACCCAGGCGATTAGATTGTTGCCGTAGCGAACTGCTGTTACGGGCAAGCCTGGTGAAAATTAAAAAGACTGCTGGAAGGTTTTCTGCTTGTTTTTTTTCCCTTTTCAAAATGGGAGCCGCTTCCTTTTTGTTGTTGTTTCCAGAGGAAGTCATACATGGGTCTGTTTCAATCACCCACTTACATGCCCATCAAAGAGAAGATGGCGTCTGTTTCCTTGAACACAAAATAGGGGAAATTACCAATCGGGGCATCCGTGATGAAACACACTGCAGATTATGGGGAAGATTCTGGCAAAAGGACACAATGCTCCGTGCTCCTCTCTCTCAATGGACACAACACAGTGCCGTTGAGGGCGCAGTAATTGCATCTCTGATTATGTTTGCACAGGTGTGCTTAATGTGTGTACAGTGCCTGCAGATGAAAAGGGGTAAAAGAAAGGGATGAAAGAGGGACAGAATGAGGAAGGATGGAGAGATGAAAGAGAGTGAGAGATAAATGGTGGGATATGCTAAGGAGAGTGCTTAATGTGTACAGTGCCTGCACATGAGAAAGGGGTAAAAGAAGGGATGAAAGAGAGACAGAATGAGGAAGGATGGAGTGATGAAAGAGAAGGGGAGGTGTTTGGTGGAGAGGTATGGCAATAGAGAGACACAAAGCAGAAAATTATGCAGAAAAGTTAAATGGAGGGGTACGACATGCGAGGAAGGAACAAGGGCTGCTGTAATGCACTGCTGATTGTTACTCTCTCCTGAGTGGTGAGGAATGTGTGTGTGTGTGTGTGTGTGTGTGTGTGTGTGTGTGTGTGTGTGTGTGTGTGTGTGTGTGTGTGTGTGTGTGTGTGTGTGTGTGTGGTTGTGTGTCTTTGTGTGTGTGTGTGTGTGTGTGTGTGTGTGTGTGTGTGTGTGTGTTTTAGGGTTTGTAACAGGGTGTGGTAGGTGAGGTGCTAACCTTAACCCCTGACACACACACACACACACACACACACACACACACACACACACACACACACACACACACACACACACACACACACACACAAATGCACACACACATATAGATATACATTCTCTCTCACATCCACAATAGTCTCTCTCTCTCTTTCTCTCTCTCACACACAAACATACACACTCACACACACACACACACACACACTCACAAACATACACTCACAAACACACACTCTCACACACACACACACACACTGCCAGATTGCTTCGCTTCAATGATGCATTGCTATCTCCGGACCCAAGGCCAGTCCCCATCTCATGCAGGGCCTGCTTAAGAAGCGTGAGTGAGAGAGAGAGAGAGACACAGAGACAGAGCGGGGGAGAGGGAGAGGGAGGCAATGACGCATGGCTCTCAGGGAGGAACTTGTCTGTGTCTGCGGCGGCGGGGTATCTGTTAGCTCAGACATTGTTTATTTTGGGAACAGCATGAAGCGCACAGAGGAAGCCATCCATTTTTTAATCACCAGTCAGATGTGACACACTCGATAAAGAGCGATAGAGTTCCTGCATCATCTGGTGCTTGGTCTCTCCAGAGTTCTCTTCTTCACTCTGTCTCTCTCTTTCCTTCTATCTTTCCCCTCTCTCTCTCTTTCACTCTGTCTTTCCCTCTCTCTCTTTAGCTCTGTCTCCCTACCTCTCTCTGGTTCTCCTTCTGTTCCTCTCCATGTCTCCATCTCTCTCTCCCATCCCTTTCTCTTTTTTCTCTCTCTCTCTCCCTCCCCCTCTCTCTCCATCTCAGGTGGATAGAGAGGTGGCCCATCTGTCAGGCGGGTGGAGGTAGAACGCGATCTCATTAACTTCAGTAACTTCATAAAGCTTGCTCTCCGCCTGCGGGGCACAGAAGAATATGGGGGGGGGGGTGGGGACCAGGCCATGGGGGCATCTGTGGCGGTGGCGGCGGTGGTCTCTGGCACGGCTGGAGGAAGGTTAATCTGGTGCGCTCCTCCACTCCCGAGGACTCCGGCGGTCTAATTATTTCAGCCGGTGGGCCTTTGACACCCGGGGGCGCAGATTAAAAATGCCCCCGTCTTTAACAACCGCGGCGTGGGTCTGGGCAATGCCCCCCCCCACCCCTGCCCGCGCACTAAGGATGGCACTCACTGACGTAAGCGGGGGGTCACAGAGTGGAGGGCGGGGAGCTGGATTATTATGATTAGCGGCAAGGAGTAAGTCTGCGCTGCTCTCTATCCACTGCTGGGGCTTTGACATGTCAGCTGGATCCTTCTAGAGGAGCAGAGGGGAGATGTTTCTTTAGAGAGAGAGAGAGAGAGAGAGGGAGAGATATGAACGAGGGAGGAGGGATGGGGGGAGAGAAAAAGGGGAGAGAAATGGATGAGAGGGTGAAGGAGAGAAGAGCTAGGGAGAGAGGGGGGAGAGAAAAAGACAGCATGAGAGAACAGAATCAGAGAGAGAGAGAGAGAGAGAGAGAGAGAAGGAGAGGGGGACACAGCAAAGAGGAGGACAGATCAAGAGAGAGAATGAGAGTGAGAGAGAAAGAGAGAGAAGCCTCTCTTGAGTGTCAGCCCCTCAATATACCCAGCTGAAATTGACTTGACCGCAGTTTCTGTTTGTGTGTGTGTGTGTGTGTGTGTGTGTGTGATGCATTCTGCTCCTGCGTGCCAGTGGCCTTGTGCCGTTGCTTCTCAGAGAGCAGCTGATTCCAGCCCAGTTCCGGCCCAGTCCCGGCCCTCGTCCGGCTCCCTCTGCTGTGTTTACGAGGACAGATGCATCATCTTTGCATCATCTATTGCACATTTTCTCCAGAGCAAGAGCACTGTGAATGGTGCTGTTTTGCCTGAGCGTGTGCTCTCTGTGTGTCTTTGAATTAATAACGTGAGCTTGGATTCCACAAATCGGCTTTAAATTAATCAAATCACTTGATTAATTATCACTCTGTTTTTCATTTCACATCCATTTCTACCGCTCGATTTTTCAATTCATTTTTGTCAATTAATTTGTGTTTAATCCCCCTCCTCGTATGATTCCATTCTATGTGACTATAGAATCATGAAAGTGGCAAATCACAACAGGAAAAATCCATCAAAAGAGAAAATGCATTATTTACAGTTTTTAAATCTTATGTTGAGCAGATGTCTGAGCAGTCTTTTGTCAAAGGACTGAATGGGAATCAGTGAAATGTTTACGCCTGAGATGAGGGTTTACCACAAACACATGGGAGGGGAGAGAGATAAAACCTGATGTATTATCATGCATGTTCCCTGTCCTAATGTTCAATCATTACAGACAGACTGCATGGCTGTATGATAAAAACGATAATTAAGAGAGCACACTCTTATTATCTGAAGCAAAAATAAGCATGAAAAAAAAAACCAACGACAGGATTGACATTTTTTTATTTTTGAAACTGTCGTACAGATTCTGTACTATGGTAATTACTGCCACATCAAAGATCTGTCTCTCAAAAGCACGACTACTTTGAAGTGACATTTTCACGCAGGAAACTGAAGTCTACCGCTGTTAAACCTCCTTATTCACACACATTTCAACAAATCATGCAATTTCGTAAAAACTCACAGCCACAATTATTGGGCACTTTACCAACTACCTCCTCAGTGTGTATTTGGGTTAATGTCAGAGTCTGCAAAAGCCTGAAATGTTCTGCATAATGTCTCTGACTTCCAGAATGTGACACTTTTAATTTCTGTCAATTTCAGACTCTTAGATTCAGATTCTTAAACAACGCATGAGGAAAACTGACTCATGATTGCTCTCAAAACAAGATCAACTGGAGCTAAAAGACAGGTTAATTCACAAATTTGTTCCATCAAAAATCTTTCCATCCCATGTGTTTTGACTGTGGAAAGTGTATTGGCATCTGAGTTTTACTTGGGTTCTTCCATCTCCTAAATCCTCCACCAGTGGCTGCCCGGGCAGATCAAGGTGGTTACAACACTAAGGTTGTGGCCTTGACACCCTAAGAACTCACAAGCTGAAAAGGCAACATATTCCCAGCCTTTTAAAGTCACTTTGAATCACAGTGCGTTCTAAGCAAATTAATGTAAATGCAGATACACTTTACATTAAGGTTCCCTTCACGGGCAGTAATTACATATGTTACTGACCTTAACATCAGTGCAGCATTAAGTGCAGCTATTAAAAGCTTTAGTGTATGTTTATTAATAATTATAATGCTAAGGTTTAGTCGGATGAATATCATGAATTTTAGAAGACCATAATTGGTTGACATAACAAACCATGAAGTGTAACATTTAACATCACTTGTGTTACATAAATACTGAACTTTATGGTTCCTTAATGTTAATTAATTCTCCCCCACATAGTATCCTTCCTTGACTAGTTTTATTCCTCTTCAGTACCTTTATCAAGTAATCGCAAGCATGTTTTTGTAATAAGAAAAAGGCAGAGCACTGGGGAAAAAAGAAAGGAGACAAAGAAAGACTACAAACTGCAAATCTCTTTTGTAAACAAAGCAGTGGATATCTGGGGTGTATCGTGACACCATCTTAATGGAAGTGTCGGAGAGTGAGCAACGAAATGGGAGAGCAGCTGGGAAGCAGGCATGACACGACATTCAGGGAGAGAGAGAAGAAGAAGAAGAAGAGAGAGAGAGAGAGAAAGGGAAAGAGAGAGAGAATGTGAAAGAGAAGGAGAAAGAGGGGGCGAGAGAGAGAAAGGGAAAGTGAGAGAGAGAGTGAAAGAGAGAGGGTAGCAAGAGAGTGAGAGAGAGAGTGAAAGAGAGAGGGTAGCAAGAGAGAGAGAGAGAGAGAGAGAGAGAGAGAGAAAGAGGAAGAGAGAGAGAGAGAGTGAAAGCAAAGGAGAAAGAGGGGGCGAGAGAGAGAAAGGGAAAGTGAGAGAGAGAGTGAAAGAGAGAGGGTAGCAAGAGAGTGAGAGAGAGAGTGAAAGAGAGAGGGTAGCAAGAGAGAGAGAGAGTGAAAGAGAGAAGGGAGAGGGAGTGAGAAAGAGAGAGTGAAAGAGAGAGGGGAGAGTGAATGAGAGAGTGAAAGAGAGAGGGAGTCAGAGAGAGAGAGAGAGTGAAAGAGAGAGGGGAGAGTGAGAGAGAGTGAAAGAGAGAGAGAGAGTGAAAGAGAGAGGGGAGAGTGAGAGAGAGTGAAAGAGAGAGTGAGAGGCCCCTAACAGCAGTCAGCTCCAGGGCAGATCTGGCTCAGATCTGGCTCAGATCTGGCTGAGATCCGGCGGGTCCGTTGGCATCATTTGATCTCACATCATCAGCTCCTGATCAGGCCAGATGTGCTCCAGAGCCACGTGCTAAAAGGTTGGACTCAGTAAACACAGCAGTCAGTCCGCGCACGGAGGGCGTCACATGAGGAGTGTAATTAGCTAGCTGATGGGAGCTGTGTGCGCGTGTGAGTGGGGGAGCGATGAGATGCTCAAGAGGGGTCCTCTTAGCGCGACCCTGTGGGAGGCCGCTCTCTGCGCGCTCACCTGGTCCAGGAACCGGCGTTCTAATACCTCCACATCCACCGTCGCCACCGGTGTATTTAAAGAACTGACCTTTTTTCTTGTACTCTTCGGGCACGGCCGGACTGTTCTCTTTAATGAAGAGCTCATCTTCACTGCCTCTCTAAAGGGCTTGAAGAGGTGGGAGGGGGGAGGGGCAGTGGCAGTGCACATGTGTGATCCTTTCAGCATGGTGGTGGTAGGTGGCGCCGTGTGTGGGATCTGGCCCTTCTGCTTGATGATACATCTCTTCACTGCTCTTTTGACTGCTGTTAGAAACGCTCATAACACTCTAATAATAACCCACTCACACACACACACACACACACACACACACACACACACCACACACACACACACACACACACACACACAACACACAACACACACACACACACACACACACACACACCACACACACACACACACACACAACACACACACACACACACACCACACACACACACACACACACAACACACACAACACACACACACACACACAACACACAACACACACACACACACACACACCACACACACACACACACACAACACACACACACACACACCACACACACACACACACACACAACACACACACACACAGGCTTCTTTAAACAAGACAATGAAGACACAATGACATGAATTTCCTGAACCTTACATAAGAGTTTTCTGGAAGTGTTACAGTGTTTGACGTTTCTCTCTCTCTCTCTCTCTCTCTCTCTCTCTCTCTCTCTCTCGCTGTGTTTGGTCGGGGGTTACAGCGCGAGAGAGAAGGGCCTGATGGGGCTTTTTTTTGGGCTCTCCTGACACTCAGTGATGAATGATCGGCCGCTTCTGCCCGCTATCACAGCTTCATAACGAGACGAGCACTGATGGATGCCGTGATGGATCCCAGAAGAGGCACTAAAAGCCCACACAGTTTAACTTCTCCCCCCTCTTGGCGTTTTTTTTTTTTATGCTATACCATCGCTTAAGTTGATGCTCAGCCTTTTTGAGGGCGAGTGGAATCAATTGCGGCCGTTGGCTGAATGTGAGGGATTGACCTCACATTGGGGGGGGGAGGGGTGCTCTTTACAGCAATCTACCAAAAGTCATCAACTTCGCCAGTGTTTAAAAAAGGTCCCTGCAGTCCCAGCAGCTGCCATAAATGTGGCCATTTGATTGTCTGTTGTTGTTGTTGTTGTTGTTGTTGTTGTTCTTTTGGTGCTTTTATTGTTCCTCTAATAACTAGCCCAGTAATTTCCCATCAGGTTATTTCAAAATTATGTCTTTTCCTGGCAACCTTTTCCGCTCTACTTTTTTAATTAGTGTAACAAGCTGGGCTGCAGTGAGCAGGGACTTTTAAACAGGCCCAAAAGAGTGGGAGGAGCTGGAGCTTGTGCTCACAACATGCATTCAGCAAATCACAGCGTATCCACCTGGAATAGAAGACTGTGGTTTTTTTATGCTTTGGGGTGTAGACCTGTGTATGTGTGTGTGTATATGTGTATGTATGTATGTGTGTGTGTGTGTGTGTGTGTATGTATGTGTGTGTGTGTGTGTATGTATGTATGTATGTATGTATGTATGTATGTATGTATGTGTGTGTGTGTGTGTGTGTGTGTGTGTGTGTATGTATGTATGTGTGTGTGTGTGTGTGTGTGTGTGTAGGTGTTTGTGTGTGTGTGTGTGTGTGCGCATGTGTGTGTGTGTGTAGGTGTGTGTTTGTGTGTGTGTGTGTGTGTGTGTGTAACTTGTGAGCCCTCTGGGTGATGGGTGGCTTTAGTGTCACTGCTTTGAATCCGGTGAAGCTCAGATCTGCTCCTACACGGGTCCAGAGGTAAACACTCGCGCAGGAAACTGCTTGAGGGTGATAAGGCTCCGTGTGTTTGAATATTCACAGAGCCCAAGGTTGCTAAAACATTTGGAAAAGTGTTAACCAAGTCCTTAATTAATGTTAGTTTATGTAAGAGAGTCAAGAACTCTGTGGAAAAGGTTTTTTTTCCCCAAATGCCCCCCCCCCCCCCCCATTGGTGAAGGTTGCATTTACTTTTTTAGTCTCCTTTCAAAATCATTTACGCAGTCCCAATTACAAGTTGCCTTTCTACTGATGTTTGATGGAAGTGAAAGAGAGCGAGAAAAAAAAGAAGAAATATTAAAAAACCTGAAATCTTTGGAGAGGAGTTTTTAATCCTGTGCTTGAAAGATGTTTTCATACAATGGTTGCAATTAAATGGTCTGGTGGGAGCGTTTCACTGGCGCCTACAAATGGGACCGTGTAGCGCTTTGTATCCAAGCTACGTGTCTGAGGTACTAACTGCTGCAGCGGCCAACTTTATTATTTATTTTTTTTCGTTCAAATATATTCCCCATGAAAAGGGGCAGCACATTAAATCTCACATTGCCAGAACTCATTTGTCATGTGATAGCCACGCCGGCCCGTGGATCTCTGCGGGTCCATTATATCTGTCTGGTGCTGTCTTCCTCGTTGTCACTCCCTTGCGGCTGCCATGACGGTCGACCAACCATGCAGGGGTTCTGTAATGACATTAGAGCTCTGGACAAAGCCGGATAGAGAGAAAGAAGAAGTTTTACAAGACACGAGGTGTCCTGTGTGAAGTTAAGGGAGTTAGTTATTAAGCTTGTCGGGAGGGACGCCTGGAGACGCCTGTTTTCCTTAGTTACATCCAGAGGACTTTACAATGTTTTAATTTAAAGCAACTTACAGCAGAGAAGGACTTTTGTTAAGGGACTTATAAACTGTGTCCTTGGGGTAGACAGTTCTTTGCTGACATCAGCACAGAAGCATCAGTCAGAGGTGCCCTATTCTTCCCCCTCTCAAGTTTCCCTGATAGATATGCAACCTGAACTGTAAACATTTAGAGTGAAGAAAGGAAATGGACCGGTCACTTATAAATCTGACTTTATACTTCACCACCCAGGAACACACAGGATCTCATAGGTTTGTGATGACTCATGCGAGCTGTGCTAAACCAAAGGAACACACAGGATCTCATAGGTTTGTGATGACTCATGCGAGCTGTGCTAAACCAAAGGAACACACAGGATCTCATAGGTTTGTGATAACTCATGCAAGCTGTGCTAAACCAAAGGAACACACAGGATCTCATAGGCTTGTGTTAACTCATGCAAGCTGTGCTAAACCAAAGGCAACTCAGGCTCCAGAAAGCTTTTCTGAACTTACAGCATCTTGATCTGATTTGTGATAAATGAGGTATATGGGAGAAACCAACTAAATAAATGTACCCAAATTATGCTCATGATATGCCATTCTGTGCCTTTCCGTTCACAGTGTGCAAGCACAAATTATGTGTCTATATACTGCTTCACCGCGGGGCATTTCTGGATGACAAATTAACTATGTGCTTCTTGTTCCCAAAGAGTGAGAAAACTCTTCCTCTTCTCCAAACCTTCATGTCTTATATCTTATTCTGCTCCCTCCAATAGCATTCTCTCGCTACTTTGCTGTTCAACTCCCTGCCCCTCAAATCACCTTATTCCTTATTGATGGAGAGACTTGCAAAGGAATCTACAACATAAGTGTCTTTCGAGTTTTATGGATATTGTGAATTCATCTGGTCTGTGTCAGATCCGGCAAAATTCAGTGAAAACAAATAGCTGAAGAGCCTGGCAACCGATCGTGAAGCTGTCAGATGCGTGTATTCATCGATTTTTTAAATATTTAGCTTAGAACTGCTACAGGGAAATTTCAAACATTGACTCTGACAGCTGATTGTTTTCACCGAGTTGCGCTGCAACGCGATTAGCAAGCTTCCCTTCCAGTTATTCACCGACCAGACGATAGCGCATAACCTAATATTCTCCAATCTTCATATTGCGTTAATTGGCGATAGCAGACCAAGCTTCACCCTCTGCGGAGGGCTTCTGGACTCAGCTGAAATAAAATCAGTCAGTGTCAGCAGTGTCAGTGTCCTCAGTTGGTCCTGCTTCTGCTGCTCTTCAGGACCATGGACAGCTCCCCTGCCAGCACTACTGCCTGTAATTACATAGAGCATCGCAGAGGAAATGGGAACTCACAAAAGAAAGCAGGGGACCCATTTAAAAGCAGCTGCCGACCGTGGGGTGGAGTACTGTGGTGTGGTGATGAGGGACTACCTGGGGCCAAATGGCTTACCTGCTGATAGGGTCTAATTCACAAGAAATGAAATTAGGGTTTGTCAGCAGGGTTCAAGAGCAGAGCATGATACACTATTAAAATTTTGTGTGATGTTAAGGGTGTGGGTGGGTGTGGGTGTGGGTGTGTGTGGGTGTGGGTGTGTGAATGTGTGAAAGAGAGAGAGAGAGAGAGAGAGAGAGAGAGAGAGAGAGAGAGAGAAAGAAAGAGT